>NW_028270188.1:36662775-36965805 GCF_037043375.1 Chiloscyllium plagiosum | reverse complement strand
GATGTTTAAACCAACTACACAGGCACAACCACCACTTATAGCAGAGCCAGCTCAATATAACGGGATACAAAATAAAGAAGAGCACGATCGTGGGCAAAGGCACAATCTTCCCTCATGCACTCAGTGCTTTCTAAACTGTGATATTGTAGAATGCACGCAGCGCAGTGTCATCTGCCTCAAAAGCCAAGGACACCTGTACTCAACATTGCGGACATCAAATCGATCTTCTTCAGAGTCAATCCAAGGAAAAGGATGAGCGTGGATAGTGTCCCTGTCCCTGAATTAGATTAAGTGCGAACACGCTGGCGCAGGTATTCAACCTCTCCCTCTTCCAAGGTGGTATCCCCACCGCTTCAAGAAGATATTAAGATTGCAGTACAAAGAAAACATATGTGCAGCATGCTTTCATCATTACAGATCAGTGGGTCTGACCCCCATAATCATGAAGCGCTTTGACAGACAGTTTGTGACCAAAATCAACTCTGCTTCAAACACCCGAAGATTTACCTCCCAACGATGCAGATCAACATTTTCCGTTGCCCTGCATTTATACCTGAAACATCTGGGAAACAAAGACACTTAGAGCAGACTCCGACTCATCAAATGCAACTCCGCCTTCAATGCCGTAATCCGCTCCAGATTTATTTTAAGATTCTGTTACCTAAATTTAGGCTCCACCATCGATGTAATTGGATTCTCAGTGTTCTGAACCACAGACGACAATCACTGAAAGTAGACAACTTCATCCCATCCACATTAACTTTCAATACTGATCTCCTACTCCCCAGTGATATGGTTATAGCCCCTGCTGTACCCATCGTGCACCCAAACAATACCCATTTACAAGCTTTCTGACGATACCACTGTGGTAAAATGTATAACTAGCAACGATGTGTCAGAATAGTTAAAGGAGATAGAGGATTAAGTGTCGTCATGCTATGAGAACAACCTCTGTCTCAATGTTGCCAAAACATAAAAAAAAAAGATCACTGGCGTCCGGAAGAAAGGAAGAAGACACACTCGCATCTTCATCAATTCAGCTGGGAAGAGAAAATCATGAGCGTCACATTCCTACGAGTGACAATAACCAACAACCTGTCTTGGACATCGCACGCAGATGCCACAGAAAGAAGACAATAACATCTCTTCTTCCTGAGGTAGCTTCAGCGATATGGCATGTTCATAAGTACCCTTGCCAACTTTTACAGATTTATCATTGAAAACATACTATACGGGTGCATAACGGCTGAGTTGGGCAACTGCTCTGCCCAAAACTGGAAGCTACAGAAGGTGATTTGCACAACCCAGACCATCTCGGTGTCCAATGGACCAGAATGACGCCCGTTTACTCTTGACTTGCTGCACATAGGCTGCCTACTTCTTCAAAGATCCTGACACCTTGTTAATGCTCTCATCCAAACTCCATGACTTGGCAAAAAATACGGAAATTTGAAGACATGCATCTCCAGTTTGCAGGCGTCATTAAACTGAGGATTGGAGTGTCCAGGTTAAAATAATGTTGAAATTACAAATGTTGATCTTTCTTTGCGCACCCAATTGTGCATTGGTAACCTACATGTCCCACTCTGCTGTGATCTGCCTGGATTACTCGCAAAACTAGGCTTTATACTTTAATACACGTATCAGCGATAGTTCAATTTTAATCAAAAGAGGATGCCATCGTGAGGATTAATGAAACTAAAACTCCAGAAAACTGAGCAGACATTACAAATGATAACTTGGTTGACGCAGTGTTGAAGTCCATTGAACAGATTTTACGTGCTCAAATGAAAAATATGGCAATATTAAAGCCAGTTTAAATACAAAAGGAGCCCCTGAGATTCAATAAATGAATTCATGGAAGGTATGATACTACATACGAGGAAAAAGAAAGTTGAAGGTTCAGCCAAATAAAATTAAATCTGAAGTTCATTAGATTTTAGACGTCGTTATTGGATAAGGGATTAACAGTAATACAATTATTAGAGTAGTGTCTGCCGAAATGGGACAGGCAAACAGAACAACTGAGCGTTTGGATGCAAAGAGGAATATTATGAATACAGTTTATTGTGCATTACCTGGGAGACGTCATTGCTTAAGAGAGACTGCATAAAAAGGTAATTTATTTTCCACTGTATTGAGGGTCTTCAGTGTTTACATTACATGTACGAAACTACTTGTTTCCCCTTTGTAAAAAGGACACGTTTAGAGAAACTTTGACAGAATTGTAAAAGACATGGTTGATGGGAGATCATGGAAGTACATTTTGCGATTGACAGATATTTTATATATTTAATGGCACGGAATAAAAGTAATGACAACAGAAACAATGGGAAACGTCTAGCTCTAAGCTGTTGGTTTGTGATCTTTTATAAATTGACTCAGAATTTGTTGAATCATTATTCAAAGTGAATCAAAATGAACACACAGTTGACGGGAACGTGCAAGCCAAATTGTACTGCAGGTATTGCTGCTCTTGTGAAGACATGACCCATTTAGGATAACGCAATGGGGAAGCGTTGCAAATTAATATTTGATTTATTTTGTGAACAGCTTGTTTTTTTTCCAATTTGATCGCTATCAGTCAAGCGAAAGGATGTTCCAAGATTGCAGTTGTATTCAAATGGCAAATTTATTTCTTGTTAAAAACATAATTACTGCACGGCCCGGCAGGCTGATGAGAACGACTTAAACGATATGGACATGCAGACGAGAATGACTTTACTTGAAGGCATTTAGGCAGTGCAACATAGCTGAGTTTCTATTTCTAATTTATCTTTATGTGCACACATTTTTCCTGTCTTGATGGATTTGCATTCCAATTCACTGTTAAATATGCAACGCCATGAGGGAACAGTAACAACTAACGTAAATTGCCTGTGCAATGATAATGAAAACAGACAAATAATTTATTAACTTTCAGATCACAGTGGTCTTGATACTTATAAAGTTCATGCTCAGACTATATCGTTTCAGAATTTAATTTGGAGACTTCATTCGTAGCAAAAGGAGCAACTCATCTGACATGGACAATGCATCGAACAACTCAACGGATCACGAATACTTACTATGTGATTCTTGCGGTCGTTGTTGTTCCTGGTAAGACTTAGAACTAATGATGCTTTCCAAATATGTGTATAGAATGGTTTCTGATATTACGCTGTGCATATTAAATATATACAGGATTGAATGTTCACGTCATACATAGGAACATATCATAACGCCATGAAGTTCCAGCCTGTTTCCTGAACGACCTAAATGTACTTTTTTCCAGCTCCCTGAACTGCTTGCCTCTCGCAAGTGTCTGCATTTTTGTTGCATTCAGGGGCCATTGTGTTCTTCTGAATCTGAACCCAATGCAGAACATTGTTTCAGAGATCGTTTTCTTGCATTACTAGGTCACGTGGAGCCTTACACGCCACTGGCACAAGTGAGCAAGCATTACGTTGACGATTTGTGGCAACAGATATGAATTGAAGTTGGGTTGTTGTATTTTTCTAATATCTCACAGCAGAGATTATTAATTTTCTGAAATACTTCGGCAATGCACATTTGTGTACATTCGAATATGACTGTAAGCACAGTATATGCAACGGTTCTTTCAGAATTTAATGAACTCACTTTTAGAATCTCAGTTCTGAGAGTCGATACAGTAGAGTGTTCTTTTTTCAAAAACACTCTGCCTCGTAATTAATGAAAAATACCATGAAGACGAAAATTTTCTCAGTCCTTTTCCAAATTTTACAGACCATAAAAAGGGCATTTCAAAAAGTTGGTTAATTACTGGTTACTGATCTGTGTGAGCCACTTTCCATATCCATTCCCAGATGGTGTTTAGAAGGCCTTTCTATTTCTGGCTCGCTATTGTGAAGACATCAATTCCGCTTCAGTTTCATCTGAAGCAATCCAGGTGCAACCAAATGCAAGTTCTCATCCTTTTCTAACTCATGATTGTGCTTTTTTATAACGTGTAGTTATTGTTGAATGGGTTGTTTTGACGAATTTCAGTTTAGAGCAATATCTTACTGGGAAACAAATACTTCTTGTTCTCTGCTGTCATTATTTCTTGGCTCCTTTCATACACAACAATGGGGCACTTCTCGGTCTTTGCTTATATATAGAATGAAGTCACAACACGCCCTGATCATCGTAATCTTCAGATAATATATTATTCTTTCTCTTTAAAACAGAAAATAGCTCGTTCCAGAACTGCATCCACGTTAACAGTTGTGCCAACGTAGTGAATGCCATCCTCAGTTTGTTAAAAATAAAGTTCTTCTTCACTTGATATCAATAACTTCCGCTTTTCGTCTTTCAGTAAATAATAAACATCAGTGATTTCTTCACAGTTCCATTATTACATTGAACTTCTGTACGTTTTTGCAACGTCATACAATGATGCATCCCTCGATTTCAAAATTAGGGAGTCGTCCGCGAAAGATTATTATCTCTTGTGTGAAGTCATGGCTGGAATCTGTTCTCATGAAATGTTCGACTTGAACTCCTCCCAAACTGTGCTGAACGTATCCTGACTATCATATGTCACTATTTATTCACTGGCATGGTTCGCCATACAAATAGGATACCTTTGGCAAGATCTTGCACTTCTATAAATTTCTTGGGTATTGATGAACATTGGCAGAGTGCAGATGATGTGAGGTTATGATTAAAATTGTTAGCTTATATGTTCGCAAATCACGTGCAATAATGCAAATGTCCTGACTAAGTGAGCTCAGGATGAGTTAATGTTTGTCGGTGATTGCTCACCTCTTATTCCATCTGTTCCTCTTGCAGTTCTTTAAACAGCAATTTCAATCCGGGATAGGACAAATTGTGGGATCTCTAAGTGTACGACGTACAATGGCTGTGGCAACAGCAAATCTCTTGACGATTATTACTGAAGTCGTCCATTGTTGAATAAATAATTACCTTTTTCTTTTAAACTCTCTGAAACTTACATCTGTGTAACTTTCTCTCTATTTCTTGGTCAGCTCATTTATAGACTGTTCCGTCTGGTTCAATGTGAGTTTAATTGTTGATCGATGTGTTGCTGTTTTTTGCCAGACACTGTAATCTAAATATTGAATCAGGAAAACTGCACTTGTTGTTCTTGGTATAACTGGGATCCTGTTCTGTTGGAAAAATATCCTGACCTGTTTTAGATATAAAAATGGGTTGATAATTGACAATGTACAGCGGCGCCGTTCTAATTGACAAAACTATTGCATTGACCCAGGATGGTTTGAATTTAGAATGCTGAAAAACTTTATCGCCATTGCTGCCATTTGCTTTGAATATTTTGATGAACGGCCTTGCCGTCAAACACATATTAATGGACAATCGAGTTCGTAAATTACTGAGGTGTCAGAGCAAATGAGAGAATCACAGTGACCCGAAGATGGAGAGCAGATGGAAGTCTGCGATTTTGCTCTTCATTATATCCCTCATCTTCATTCTATTGTGTTTTATTTATATCTTATTTTTATAAATATTCATGATCTTATCAACGATCCCATTTATATTTTTGAGAACTTATCTCATATGAGAGGATTTTAACCTTTTGCACAAATTGGTTTATGCATGTGCCAACAGAGCCCATGTTCAGAGAACAATTGAAGAGCTGTGAATTATCCCGTCATAATCGTTGTTGAATGCTTCAATAATCAGAAGAACTGAGTATAACGCAATGAGATGATGTTGATATAAGATTATTAAACAACCAGATATCGAAGAGCGGTATTGTCTGAAAAACTGAGAATATTTCATTGAATTCAAAAGAGTTGGCGTATAGGGCACAATTTGTCCTGAGCTTAAAAATGTGTTGCTGGAAAAGCGCAACAGGTAAGGCAGCATCAAAGGAGCAGGAGAATCAACGTTTCGGACATAAGCCCTTCTTCAGGAATGAGAAGGGGTTCCCAAGCAGGCTAAGATAAAAGGTAGGGAGGAGGGACATGGGGGAGGAGTGTTGGGAATGCGATAGGTGGAAGGAGGTTAAGATGAGAGTGAGAGGCCGGAGAGGGGGTGGGGGCGGAGATGTCGGGAAGAAGATTGCAGGTCAAGAAGGCGGTGCTGAGTCTAAGGGTTGGGACTGAGAAAAGGTGGGGTAGGGGAAATGAGAAAACTGGAGAAATCTGCATTCATCCCTTGTGGTTGGAGGGTTCCTAGGCGGAAGATGATGCGCTCTTCCTTAAAGGGTCGTGTTGCCATGGTCTGACGATGGAGGAGGCCAAGGACCTACATGTCCTTGGCGGAGTGGGAGGTGGAGTTAAAGTGTTCAGCCACGGGGTGGTTGGTTTGGTTAGTGCGGGGGTCCCAGAGGTGTTCTGTGAAACGTTCCACAAGTAGGTGGCCTGTCTCCCCAATGTATAGGAGGCCACACCGGGTGCAGCGGATGCAGCAAATGATGTGTTTGGAGGTGCAGGTGAATTTCTGATGGAGATAGAAAGATCCTTTGGGGCCTTGGAGGGAAGTGAGGGGGGATGTGTGGGCGCAATTTTGCATTTCTTGCGGTTGCAGGGGAAGATGACGGAAGTGGAGGTTGGGTTGGTGGTGGGGTGAGGATCTGACGAGGGAGTCGCGGAGGGAGTGGTTTTTCCGGAATGCTGATAGGGCTGGCGAGGGAAATATATGTTTGGTGGCGGGGTCCGTTTTGAGTTGGCAGAAATGACGAAGAATGATCCGATGTATCTGGAGGTGGGTGGGGTGGTGGGTCAGGACCAGTGGGGTTCTGTCCTGGTGATGATTGGAGGGGAGGGGTTCAAGACCGGAGGAACGGGAAGTGTAGGAGATGCAGTGGAGAGCATCGTCAACTACGTCTGAGGGGAAATTGCGGTCTTTGAAGAAGGAGGCCATCTGGGTTGTTCGTTCTTGGAATTGGTCCTCCTGGGAGCAGATGCGGCAGAGGCGAAAGAATTGGGAAAATCGGATGGCATTTTACCATGGGGCAGGGTGGGAGGAGGTGTAGTCTAGATAGCTGTGGGAGACAGTCAGTTTATATTAAACGTCCGTGTTGAGTCGGTCGTCCGAGATTGAAATGGAGAGGTCTCGGAAGGGGAGGGAGGAGTCTGAGACGGTCCAGGTAAATTTGAGGTCGGGGTGAAAGGAGTTAGTAAAGTGGATGAACTGTTCAACCTCCTCGTGGGATCACGAGGTAGCGCCGATACAGTCGTCGATATAGCAGAGGAAAAGGTGGGAGGCGGTGCCAGTGTAGCTGCGGAAGATGGAGTGTTCCACATTCAACGAAGAGGCAGGCATAGCTGGGGCCTATGCGGGTGCCCATGGCTACTCCTTTGGATTGGAGGAAGAGGGAGGATTGGAAAGAGAAGTTGTTCAGAGTGAGGACCAGTTCAGTCAATTGAAGGAGGGAGTCAGTGGAAGGGTACTGTTTGATTCGGCGGGAAAGGATGAAGCGGAGGGCTTTGAAGCCTTCGTGATGGAGGATGGAGTTGTACAAGGACTGGATGTCCATTGTGAAGATAAGGCACTCTTGGCCGGGGAAGTGAAAATCATGGAGGTGGTGGAGGGTGTGGGTGGTGTCCCGAAAGTAGGTTGGGAATTCTTGGACTAAGGGGGACAGGAACGTGTCAAGGTATGCAGAAATGAGATCGGTGGGGCAGGAGCAGGCTGAGACAATGGGTCTGCCGGGGTAGTCAGGTTTATGGATTTTGGGCAGGAGGTAGAAACGGGAAGTGCGGGGTTGTGGTACATTGAGATTGGAGGCGGTGGTTGGGAGATCCCCTGAGGTGGTGAGGTTATGGATTGTCTGGGAGATGATGGTTTGGTGGTGGGAGGTGTGGTCATGGTCAAGGGGACAGTAGGAGTACGTTTCTGCGAGCTGGCGTTTAATCTCAGCAATATAAAGACCGGTGCGCCAAACTACCACCACACCGCCCTTGTCTGTGGTTTGATGGTGAGGTTGTGATTGGAGCGGAAAGAGTGGAGGGCTGCACGTTGCAAAAGTGAGAGGTTGGAGTGTGTAAGAGGGGTGGACAGGTTGAGGCGGTCAATGTCATGAAGGCTCTGAAGAGATCGAGGGCTGGTAAGAGACCAGCACGGGGTGTGCAGGTGGATGGGGTGTGTTGGAGGCGAGAGAACGGGTCGTTAGAGGGTGGGCGGGAGTCCTGGTTGGAGAAGTGGGCGCGGAGGCGAAGGAGGCGGAAGAATTGTTTGATGTCTTGCCGTGCATTGAATTCGTTAATCCGGGAGTGCAGGGGGATGGAGGTGAGGCCTCTGCTGACGACTGATCTGGGGGATAGTGAAAATAAGGCAGGCTTGGGACTCGAGCTTGGAGTGGGGGCGGGGTTAGTCGTGGGGGCGGGTATGGGCGTGGGGGCTGGTATTAGCGTGGGATCGGTGATCGGCGTGGGGGCGGGGAAACATGCGGCGTGGTCGTTGTGCAGGCGAATGACGTCACTGGGGCGGAAGTAGATGCAGCGACGGCAACACCGGGGGCGGAAGTGGCTGCGTCGAATGCAGAAACGGTGTTTTTCCCGGTGGTTGTGGACCCCGCGGAGGCCGCGAATCTGTCGGTGATTGTCTTCCTGGCGATCGTGGAGGCGGTTGGCTGGGCCGCGTTCCCTGACGCTGCATGGTCGCTGGGGGCGGTTGCTGCAGCGGCCGCGTGGTTAATGGCGTCCGTGCGCTTCCGGAGACCGATGGAAGATTCTGGAACGGTTGAGGAATGCGGAGTGTGGGGTTAAGTACATGAAAGTTTTTGGTACTTACTGTCTTTAATTTCCGATATGGCTAGAAAGAACGGTTTGTTTAGTGTATGGATTCTTCTGTGGATGAAGAACAGTAGACGTCCTTTGCACGTCTGTGAGAGTGTTGTCCTGAGCTGGGGTAGGGCTGACTGCAGGAAATGTAGGTAGCGGCACACAGCTGCAAGCGTGGAGCGGCGGATCCGTAAGGAGGTCTGCTGCTGGAGGCTTCGGATTTGTTGTAGGTGCTGGTTGTCCTGGTTGGGTCCAAATTGTGTTGGTCTGAACGTAGTCCGGAGTCCATGCGGAGTCAATCGGTTCCATGGAAATGTGCTGAGGAAGGAGATGTGGCTGTGGTAGCGAGTCTGTTTGAGGGCGTGGCTTAACAGCTTCAGGGCAGAGAAGATAACCTGGGGGGGGGGATGCAGTGAGAGAGGGACTCACTAGGATTCTTGTAGAGGAAGGAGGATTTGTTCTGAGGTAACCACTAAATTGTCATGCAACAAATTATGTAATAAGTCTTGAATTTGAATTGATTGAAGAATGTGCCTTAGTCATCAAGTACGTTAGGAGTGGAAAATAAGGTGACTTGTTAAAAAGGTAGCATGACCAACACAAGGCCTAATTAATGGATCACTGGGAAATAGTAAAGAACAGCGATACACCACAATAAGTGCAGCAAAATGGCAAGATAGTGCTTCTGAGAATCAGTTGAAAGGAAAAAAAAAACAGATTTTTTCTAAAGGCAAGAAAGTCATTATGTCTTCTCCATTCCTGCGTTTCGAATATCACATTACTCACATGTAAACAGGACGTATTGATACGGTGATGTTATTGGATAAAAATGCAATGTGTTATTGTTTTGCCGCCTCAATAAGCGCATAATATCTAAAATCGTATCCTTGTTACTTCAGTGACATATACCAAATTACTTTTCACAATGTCTTTTTCCATATCTCACAGCCAAGACTGTTGTGCTGGAAAAGCACAACAGATCACGTTGCATGCGAGGGGCGTGCAATCGACATTTCGGGAATAAGCTCTTCTCAGGAATCATTCATAAAAGAGGGTTTATGTCCAAAATATCGATTTTCCCGCTACTCGGAAGATGCCTGACGTGTTGTGTTTTTGCAGCACCACACCCTTGATTCTGATCTTGAGCATCCGCAAATCTCACTTTCACCAATCATTTTGAAGTGAGATGATTCTATTCCTGCAGATGACAATCCTATTGGTCTCACTAATAACATTTTGTATTTGTAGAATAATTCCTGAAGACTTATGCGCTTGATGATTTCCTTGACCTGGAGACCAATGGTGTGTAACTTTGGTAGTGAGGCAGAAATTAAGCACTCAGCTGCAAAATTCGATACTGTCTACTTGAAGGATGTGGGCAGACAATGCAACGATGGATTTTCCTGTGATGGTACTAGTTTCACCTCTGGTTCTGGTGGTGACGCAAATTTTGTGAAGTTTCTTGTTTTTGTTGTGCACAGAGGTGGTGTACATCCACTGCCTCGTCCACTTGGCAGTGTCTTATAACTGGTCTGTTGTATCCTGAGTGCAATCTGAGAATATAGACTTTCACAGAATATAGAAAGCTGGTTTTGGAGATGATTGAGGAGTTTTGGAGAGGTACGACGACAGTATCACTCAATTTACTCAGCGGTGCAGGTTCGTCATCTGTAGTCCATTCGAGATATTATTTTTTTTTTTGCATTTTGCACAAACTTCATATCTGTGTCTACATGCGCAATATTTTTGGAGATCCGCTCCGCTTTGAGCTGACAATTTGCGACATTAATAAAGCCCATAATGCGGGGGCGCCAGGGTTGCACTGGAGTGTACAAGGCCAGATGTGAGATGAGCTGAAAAAAGTGTTGCTGGAAAAGCACCGCAGGTAAGGCAGCATCAAAGGAGCAGGAGAATCGACATTTCGGGCATAAGCCCTTCTTCAGGAATGAGGAGGGTGTTCCAAGAAGGCTAAGATAAAAGGTAGGGAGGAGGGACTTGGGGAGGGGCGTTGGGAATGCGATAGGTGGAAGGAGGTTAAGGTGAGGGTGATAGGCTGGAGAGGGGTTGGGGGAGGAGAGGTCAGGATGAAGATTGCAGATCAAGAAAGCGGTGATGAGTCCGAGGATTGGGACTGAAAAAACGTGGGGGGAGGGGAAATGAGGAAACTGGAGAGATCTGCATTCAACCCTTGTGTTTGGAGGGTTCCTAGCCGGAAGATTTGGCGTGGTGTTGCCATTCTCTGGCGATGGAGGAGGGCAAGGACCTGCATGTCCTTGGCGGAGTGGGACTGGGAGTTAAAGTGTTCCACCACGGGGCGGTTAGGTTGGTTGGTGCGGGTGGCCCAGAGGGTTTGTCTGAAGCGCTCCGCAAGTAGGCGGCCTTTCTCCCCTACGTAGAGGAGGCCACATCGGTGGCGCTTTTCCAGCAACACATTTTTCAGTTCTGATCTCCAGCATCTGCAGACCTCACTTTCTCCCAGATGAGAGATGACATGATGTCGTAGCTTTCACCCGAAACAAATGAAAGTAATCATCCCCTATGGGCAAGCCGATTCATACTGTATGCTTAGACAAGGAGGAATGCAATAGATACAGAATGATTGCCTCATAAGAAAATGGTACGATGTTGAAGTGATTGGTCACTAGAATCGAGGTGCAACACAACGAAACTGCAATAAAATCTCAAAATGTAAGATACAGGATAGGGGCGAGAGAATACATGTCACCATCCAGAACGTCCCCAAAGTAAAGGCGCAATGCCATGTTCTTCGCAGCCTTCAACATATCATCGATGGCTATAAATATCTCGCCAAAATCATCCTGACACCGTCACTTCTCGCCTTAAACAGACCATTGCTCATAATGAAGTACCCAGTGTTCCGGACAGCACTTACGACAACAGCACGTACTGTCACTGCAACCTCTGCAACGCAAGTGAAATCATTGGCATGAATACTACTATCACACGTGGGAACACGACACAACACGTCAATGGCAGATATTTTTCTGGCGCAGCCAATGAAATCTACCATCATACATGGCAAAAAAAAGATGATCCAAGGCATGCTATATTGGTGAGACCATGAAAGGCACTACGACATTAGATGAATGGACACTGTTTCACAATTGTCAGACAAAAGTAGTCCATCCCAGTCGGTGATCACTTCAGTGGGAATGGACATTCTGCCTCTAATCTTCATTTAAGCATCCTCCAAGGCAGTCTTCAAGATTCACAAGAACGTACAAACGCTGTGCGAGAAAATGTCAGTCAAGTTCTGTGCTTACCGAGAGGGCCTCAGTCATAATCCTGGGTTCATAGCATGCAACATGCAAAACCAACACAATTTTCTTTATCTGAAATGTCATTCTTACTGTCCTGTTTTGATGTTTAACTTTTATGACTGGTTATCATCTCTCATACTTAATCAATTTTGGATTGCTTGTTACTTTTGTTTGACCCCTGGCAATTCTAGTCATTTGGTTACTCTCCATCATCATCTTTTTAAAATATTTTTTGCAATTATCTATCTGACTCAATTAATCAGCCATTCTTTCACTTGTTATTCTGTTCTTCATAATTTCCGCAATCCGCCTCAAATTTTTGATCACCTCTAGTTACCTTTCATTCGGCCTGTTGACACACCAGTTACCCAATAAAGATGATAATTTGTTCTTTCTGATATGAAATTCTGTCGCTGAGTGCTTCTCTCTAACTTGACCCAATAAAGGGGCAGCACTTAGAAAGCTTGTGATTTCAAATAAACCTTTGGAAGAAAACTTGGTGTTGTCCAACTTCTGAGGTTTTCCACTCCAGCTGCAAATCAGGATGTTTACTTGGACTGCAGCATTATGCCTGAAGATTTTTGCAACGAAGATTATATGGACAAATTTGCAATAAGATACCTGTAAATTTAGTTGCCTAAAGGTGGAGAGTGTTTCTTTGCTAGCCATGGCACTGCAGGCATTGGTTAGATGTTTACAATACAGTGATTTGGTGGTAGTTCAACCTTGGAACTGCAATGTAAATTCATCAAGATGCTGATCAATTGCAGAGATTGCCCTAAAATGTACCTGGTGAAACATTAACATCGAAAAGGCTTTCGCTGTGCATCTTCAATCTGCATCACTCTAATGTTGTTTATTCATGTCACCTCAGCACATTTAATGACATGCAAATATTCTTTTTTTTTTCTTTTTCATTAATTAACACTGACAAACCTCATATATGTATGCAATGATTTTAGATATAGATTGTAAACCAAGTTGATTTTGTTCATTTGGTTCAATGAACGTTATCATTAAGTAATGTTGTTTTCAGATTAGATATACTAAATCTATCAGTTCATCGAACTGATTTAAAATCAGGCTCAAGGGTATTTATTGATTCACGAGAGAGGTTGCATTTTCGATTAATATTGCATTGGAATAGTTTCACCCTGTCAGTCTTTCGTGATAAACATGTATATCTCCTTTACTGATCGGGATCAAATCATTATTGATGGAAAGTGAGATAAATTACGTGCAACGTCGCTTTTTATTGAATACGCAGATAAGAAGTTTCCTTTTCAAAGTTCATGAGGATTACTATCCTTTGCTTGGCATTATTGCTGTTCATTGTAAGTGTTCCTTTTGCACTACTATTTGTGTACTACATGTTTCTCTGTATTATTATTTTAAGTCGTCACATGCAGTGTTTCTTTAGTTAAATCAGGTTCGTTTGCTCGGATTGAAAACTTAATCTTGCTTGATGTTACTGTGAGACCGGTGACTATTCGCACTTCTGCATTTACTAAGGGAAACCTCATAACATTAACCACTTCATGCAGCTGTCGTGGTTTTCATAAAATTCGTTAAAGAACAATTCTGCTAGGAAATAATCGATTTTGAAGTTTAAAAAAACGCACCATGGTGATATTTGCGCTATATAACTTAAACATTTAAACTTAAGTCATAACTTCTATCATCTCATTCACTCGTGAAGTGAAACGATATCTGAATACTCTTTTAATTTGACTAATGCTTTTTCAACTCCCAATAACAGAACATGTTTTACATGATTTCACATCATAACTTATGTTTCGTTAATAATCAAAATGCTGTCAGTCGCGTGAATTTTTCAACATCACAACGTGCAAATTGTAATGCAATTGCCTATAACATGTTTTTAACGTCAAACTGTCGGAAACGTCGGACAAATGCTTGGAATAGACACACAAAAATAAATGGAGGACAACGTGGACAGTATTAGTTCAGAAAGACCAACTGATTTAAACCTGAACAATGAAGAAAAAGCAGTTATATCAAAAATCATAAACAGAAGAAGAATTTCAATGTATTGCATACTGTTAAAAACGGAAAAGTAGCGTTTTAATTTGGTAATTGAGGCAATCAAAAATTCAAAGGATTAAATAAGATTGCAGAGGTTGACTAAGTTGCATGACAAGTGGGTATGGAAATTAAGTGTTACATGTCGGGCAAGAGTTGAGAATAACAAGTGAATTAGAAGTATGGAAAACACAAACAAATAGAGCAAATCATTTCTTTTTGGACAGGACGAAATGTGCCAGATATGTCGAACATGTCAGTCCATTGAAAAACCAAGGGTAATGCGTCGGTAATACTCGTGGAAACCTAATTAGATAAAATTATCTGAATTAGATTAAAAACAACTTAATTTACTGGAAATGCTGAACATGTCTCTCTACAACTCTGAAGAGAAATCAAAGTTGACATTTCACATTCGCCGATCTCCTCAGAAACATTGAATTTGCTTCCTTTACACAGATTTTGCCAGGCCTACTGAGATTTTCCTACAACTCCTGCCTTATTTTATAAACGTATATAGATGTACTGTACCTTTAAGAGAGACTGGAAGCTGGCACAAAGTCATAGAGTCACAGAGATGTACATCACGGAAACAGACCTCTCCGTCCAACTCGTCCCTGCGACCAGATATCCAAACTCAATCTCGTCCCACCTGTCACCACCTGTCCCATATCCCTCAAACCCTATCCATGCCACTCATGACTTTATAAACCTCCATAAGAACACCGCTCAGCCTTCAACGTTCTGGGGAAAACAGCCCTAGCCTATTCAACTTCTCCCAATATTTGAAATACTCCAAACCTGGCAACGTCATTTTGCATCTCTTCTGAATCCTTTCAAGTTTCACAACATTTTTCCAATAGGAAGGAAACCTGAATTGTACGCACTATTCCAACAGAGGCCTAACCAAAGTCCCGGACACCCGCAACATAACCTCCCGACTTCTGTACTCAATACTCTGACCAACACAGGAAAGCATACCAACCGCCTTCTTCACTAACCTATCTTTGTGCTGCACAGCATCAATGCTGAACGAAGAAAAAATCTAAAGAGGAAAGACTACAAAGTAGAATCAGCAAAGCTGACTGGTTTTGTAATGGGAATTTTTTTCTAAATATCGTTTGGTTTATTTTCATCAGCCCAGTTATGTAGACTGGGAGATAAAATAAAGTTTTAAGAGAAAGGAATTGAAAATAGGTGTTGGTTTTAATGTGATCTGTTGGACGTAAATAATAATTTTTAAATTACTGGTTTAAAGAGTGACTTCTGCGATAGTCCTTTCTCTCAAAATTTATCACATGAAGCGCGAGATAAACACTTTCTGAGTGGCTTGTTCAAGTTAGCAGAAGGGTTTACCCTGTATCGTAACAGTTTGGTGGCTTTCGTCCGTGATTTGATCACGTTAGATAGATCCAGTTTGAGAATTCGACAAGTTTAAATAGACAAAAACTTGGTAGATTTTAACACTTACAGTTATTGTCCTAGATTTTTAAACAAAACGTAGCTGAGACAATTTGTTTAAATTTTGTGTTTGTGGTTAGTAAAATTAAATTGAGATTCATTGCTCTTATGATTGTAAATTGCTTCTGAGGTCTGAAGATGCTTCTCAAATGTGCCAAGAAACTTTAGAAGGAAAGAAAAATACCATTCCTTTTTTAGAATTGGCAAAGAACTTTGCTTTGGGATTAACTAAGTTCAAACGCAAATCTGAAGTTGTAAGGGGGTCACTCACACACATCGTTGTGCCAGAGAAACAGACAAGTGTAGTAGAGTTAGAAAAAAAAACTTTCATTTCATTTGAAGAAAATGGAGTTAGAAGATAAACAAAAGAAGACAGAAAAAGAAAGAGAGAGAGACATAAGTGAAAGAAAGAGATGAAGGAGAAAAAGAGAGAGAAGAGACAGAAAGAAAAAAGAGAGAGAGAATAATCAGCTGAGCAAAGATACAGAGAAGAAAGGGAAAGAGAAAGAGATAGAAAGCAATCGATAGAGAACGACAGAGAAGGTTCGTCGCTGAGCAAAAGGAGGGATAATTTGAACTCGGAGTGTTCCGACTTTGTCAGCAAAACAAGTTAACAGGATGGAGTTTAAAGAGAAGACGTGATTTAAGCACGTATGTCAAATCTCTGTCACATGTTGTTGAAAAATAACCCTTTATTTCGTTTAATAAATTGCCTCGGCAGCTGGAATGGACGAGGATTGATGGGGTAATGCTCGTTCAGACCAAACTGGTCGATAGAACTGGTCGGTAGTTGCTGAACTGTGAGATGTGGTATCAAGAAATTACGAAGACGGCAAACATGCTATTTTAACTGTTAATGTAGTGATACCAGAAGCATATAGACAATTGTTCACAACCACAAAGAAGGAACCAGGTCAGTCTTATCTTGAGTTCGAAGGGATTAAATATAAACTTTTTGATAGATGGGAGTTGGCTTTCAAGATAAATCAGGACTATGAGATTATTCTACTGGAGGGGTTTTTTAAAAAATAATTCCAGAGATGATAAGAATTCACATGGAGAAACAGAAAATTCGGGATATGACAAAGGCAGCAGAGTTCGCAAATGTTGGTGATTATGACACGCTTCTGACATAATTTCTACCTGTGAGGGATGGAAGTTGGGAGAAGTGGAGATGCTACATGACGAATCAAAGAGTACAGAAACTTGTAATTGTTTACCACAGGTTAAAAACAAACCCAAGAGGGCAGTCGGAAGTGAAAGGCCTCAGATGCTTCCAGTGTGATAAAGTGGGACGCATAAAGTCGCTGTGCACATCGATAATGAAAGGCACTGCGGGAGAAGATTTGGTAAAAGAAGCTAAGCCAGTGGCATTAGTGGAAGTAGTAAAGGAAATCCAAAGAATAGCTGGGGAGTTGCAGGAGAGTGCACAGCTGAGGTACGGGCTGGGTATGAAATTTGAACCACACCTCTGTAAAGACTTCGCCTCTGTGCTAAAGGTTTGCTTGGAAATAACAGGAGGAGAAGGGGAAGAAGTTATAATTTTGAGAGACGTAGATTTTGAAATGTGATTATATTTTATTGTGCGTCTTAATCAGGTCTTTTCTTTTTACAGGACCAGTATTGTAGATTTAGAGTTAAAAGATAAATTGAAGAGAAAGAAGTTGAAAATAGTTGTTGTTTGTCATATTCTCTGTCGGATTTAAAAAATAAAACTGTTAATTTTTACTGTAAATAATGAATTCTGGGATCGTTCTTAACCTCTCAACTTTTTACAAATTAAGGCACGAGGTGAATATTTCCAATGTTGTCACTTAATAACCAGTGGTCAAGTTGAGCAAACTTTCAAATGATTTTTCGGATCCCTCCCAAAAAGAAAACGTGACAACCAGCATTTGCTGATTCTAACGGATGTTTGCACTGGAAGTCCAGAGATCATTCCACTACACATTATCACGACTAAAATGATTGTGAAAGAGTTTTTTAATTTTTCTACTCTGTACGGACTACTGATGGAAATAGAATAGGATCAAGACTTTCCATCAATTATTCAAGGGTGCATGGATATGTTAGGAATAAAACAATTGAAGTCTAGAACACACTTTCCAAAATCGCAGAAAGCATTAAAATGTGAGAATCAATCCTGAATCACCATGCTGATGGCTTAAGACCAAGACTATCGCGTGGACCGTTTTTAAACAATTCAATTTGAAATTTATGTTTCAATTGGTAATGCTGACAATGCACAGCTCAGTTCATTGCATTTGGGTCAGCATTTGTGCATGAGGTGAGAGGAAAACAGACACTAATTCAGGAGAAATTGTTGATTCAGAGTTCAGAGACTAAATATTTCGACAGTAACAAATATTAGCGAGATTAAGAATAGACGAAGTTCATAATCAAGAAACCCCAGTTACAATCCAAGAGGATTATTTGGAAGCACTGGCTTTCGAAGCGTTGCCTTTTGATAACATGGTTGTGATCACAAGACGCAGAATGTACAGCAAAAGTTTACAGTGGAATGCGGTTATAATATATTAAACAAACGTCGATTAAGTCTTTGATCCTTTAGAATGGGTTTGCTAGCTTCGGTTAGGTAATATATAAATCCAAGAACCCCTTAACAGTCAAATGCTCCAGGTTTTGTAACGAAACGTATCATCTCAACCATTTTGAGTCAATATCATCTTAAGTCTATATGATATAAGAAGCAGTGTTTTCATAAAAGTCCAAGACATGGTTGCGCCCACAGCCTTTGTCAAGCAATCAGAAAACCAGTTGTTTTGTGATTTTTCTGATACCGACAATGAAGCGGAAGTATAAAGATTCTTGGGACGAAGCGGTTGATTTCACAATTGTGTACCGAATCGCTCTGAATTGCGTTCAGTTATTAAACTGGCACATTTTCATTTAGGGTTGGCTTTGCCTGTTGCAGCAGAAGCCTGTGTTCTCACCTCATTGCGGATTACACATTTTCGAGTTTTTCTTCTCAATTGCCTTTGCCATGGCTATTTATGTGGTGCTGCTAATAGGTTATATTAAATAATATACGATTTAAAGTATTTCGGCAGAGTTGCAGTTTGTCTTTTTAAATGTATTTTATGCTGGCTGCACATTAACGGTAGTGTAGGAATTAAGATTGTTTTGCTTGAAACATTGTCGTTTAGATTACTTACAGTGTGGAAACAGGTCCTTTGGCCCTACAAGTCCATACCGACCCGCCGAAGCGCAATCCACCCAGACCCATTTCCCTACTTATACCCCTTCACATAATACTACAGGCAATTTAGCATGGCCAATTCACCTACCCTGCACATCTTAGTATTGTGGGAGGAAACCGGAGCACCCGGAGGAACACCACGCAGACACGAGGAGAATGTATAAACTCCACACAGTCATTTGCCTGAGGCGGGAATTGAACCCGGGTCTCTGGCGCTGTGAGGCATCAGTGCCGCCCGTTTCACAAATCGATTTGCATCTAGAGTTCATCACCTTACTCTTCCCTTTAAATCAGTGAAATCACGGTCTTATCTATCTTCCGGTGAGAGTCTTGAGATATTTGGCCTGGCCCGTAAAACAAATGTTTTTTGAAAAGATATCAACAATTTATTGAGTAGGATGAGTAAATGCAGTGTCATCATTTAACCATTTCTGTCTCACCACAGACCTCGCAAATCAAGTGACCAAAATATTGTTATTTGTCTAAGATTTGCCTAAAGACACTTGTTGCACCGGTTCCGGCTGCAGTTCTGTGGGTATGTTCACAGACCTGGCAACCAACTTCACAGCTGGGCGAATATACCCATAACAATTCCATCATTATTTGTCTGTGGATAATCTTGCAGTCTCATATTATTTGAATGAATGTTAGCATGAACGTCAAGACACTGAGCTAATTTAAGCTTATGAAGAGGGGTCACAGGCTCAAAATGTTAACTTTGACTTATTTTCACAGATGCTGCCACAAATGGTGCTTTTCCATCAACTTCTGTTTTTGTTTCTAATTTGTCGCATCCACAGCACTTCTGGTTTTATGTCGATGCTGCTCTTTTAACAAGGTCCTTTTTATTTTAAAAGTGATTGTAACGGAAACGGTTCCGGTATGTCTGGGAAAATCTACTTCAGAAGGCATGTGGAGTTCTTTTTTAAATACAAAAAAAAAGTGAACAATGAGAGGCGAGTGCCCAGTTCTCCATGTATAGCGGTTGACTTGGTTTGGGTTTGTGTAAGTTTGTCAAGCTTTAGTTGGTAAACTAGAGAAGCTGCCGAGGACCCAAAAAAGCAATTCTTTGCTCGTATTTTCTCTCTCACACATCTCACCTGAAAGAAACTGTGTTTTATTTGCGGGATTTTTTTTTTGCCAAAAGAGTGTTTAAGGAATGTTTCAAGTACTTGCAACAGCCCCATTGAGTTCTGATAGAGTCGATTGCGTTTCAAATACGTTACATTATTCTATAATCGTCTCCCTTTTAGTCATGTACATTAAATTTGGTTTTGTTTAAGCAACCGTGAGATTCAGCCAGCTGCATGACCCGTGGAATATCCATTCACACCTGCCTAAAACGACAGGAAAAGTTAGGGACCAGGTTACCTTCTTGAAATGTGCTGAGGGGGTGTGGTTTTCACCGTTATTCAAGATGGTTTTTAATGCACCAAATAGGATGTGTTCCTCCGAACGAACTCAATGCTACCTAATGGTGTTCAGCGAATGGAAAACGTTGTTGATTTGATTTTCAAAACAAGAGTCACTATCATGATAGTATCGTGAGTCTAATCGAAATCAATAAAATTAGCTCCTTTGACTACGTTGGTGAAACATTATTGAGATCATTACCCTTTTTTCATAAAGCCTTGTTGTCATATCCTTTCTTAAATGATTACTTTCCTTTGTAACACTTAAAAAACTGTAACTATATGAGTTTCTATATTAGCAAATGATGTGACACGTATTTTTAAATATACATTTGTAGTTCGTATATGATATCATTCATTTCCAAGCCCCTTTTTGTAATGGGCAAAAGTGATTCTTAGACCAGTTTAGTCCATCTACAAAGCAAAGGACTTAATTTCTAGACCTGACCAAAAGGAATAAAGTTACTTAGACAACCAGCATGCTTCCAATCTGATGTTTAAATTAATTGCTTGCTTGTTTGGCTATAGTTAATGTAACGATGTTCGGGATCCTCATTTGCAGAATTTGTGGTCTTTCGAAGTGTGTCACTCGCTACGTCGTGACGATGGCTGAAGTAGATCAACTTTTCCATATCCTTGACTTGATATTGAGGCAAATTCCAATTCGGTATTCAGATCATTTTACGTTTTTCCTTCCACCCGAGTGTGTAATTTACATGCTGTCCTACTTTATGCAGTGACAGACCTTTCTGTTTGGTTCAAACATTTGATTGACTTATCGCAATTTTTTTTCCCAGATACTGAAAACGAATTATTGCACTGCGAAACAGCGACCTTGGTTCGAGGTGCTGCGGTTGTGTGAAATTGCTTGAAACGTATTTTATGGCATTTTATGTGAATGGATCGTTTCTTCTTTGACAACGGTACATGGTTTTGTTGGATTTCTGGAAGTAATTGGACTTCACGTATTTGGGCATCAATCGATTTCCAACATTCTATACTAAATCTCGGGGGTCCCATTGTTTGCTTATTGTGATGTTCAATGTTTTTACTGCAGGTATGTTTCAGTGGCAAGAACAACACGCAAAGAAGAAGGTCCATTATTTTGCTGCTCGTTATATCAGGCAATGTCATTCTGTTATGGTTTGTCTGTATGCTGTATTCTATTTGGATCCGTATGTTTCTACGTAATTTCGCACAAGAAATAGGTTTCAAGCTCCAGTTCCTAAGCTGCGGCACAGACACATGCAATAATACTGTGGTGTAGAGGAGATTCGGAGAGCAAGTCAAACATCTGTTGAAATCATTGTTTGTTTCAGTAATTAATTTAATTAAATGAGCTGAGCATCGGAAGAATTTTGGAAATATGAAATCAGTCCCATCACAGCTACTTTGTAAATGGCTCTGCTGAAGAACATCACTGAAATTGGAGAATATTAGCATTTTTAAAGTGTTATACTTAAATCCTTCGTCTGCAGCCAGAGAGAAACAACTGAGATGAAAATCCTGTTGCCGTTTGAAATATTGAAATAGCAGAAGTCTCTGTCAAATTCCAAACAGAGGCTCTAAGAACGTCTGTTGTGGTTTTATACCGATATGTGTTTTTGTGAAAAAAATTAAAGCACCTACTGATATCAAGAATTTTAAAGTATTAAGATGCTCCGTCTTGTCCTGCCTCTCCTGTTTTCCAAGTAAATTCTTAAAACAGAGTATGAACTCCTGAACGAATGACATTACAATGATGTTGGTTATGAATCTATTTTTTTCTTTCGACTTTGAATGGTATTCAATGTTCACAATACACAGTGAATGTCAAGTTTCAGTTCCCAGGGTTTGAAAAGTCGAAACCAGAAAGTGGAAACTTAACCATTATGAGGGATCATTAGAACCGACGCAGCAGCTAAAGAAACAGCAGAGACAGCGACCGCAAGAGACATTGAGGTATCAGTGATTGGAGTAGGAGAGATGAATTTTCAAAATTTACAAACAGAGATTACTGCAGAGGAGACAATGTAATGGCAACAAAACGGAGTTAAACAAAACAGAAAGGGAATTTGCACGAAAGGATTAATAATCAGGGCAATAGAATGCAAACATTGGCAAGTGATCGGGCAATGCGTGGCTTAGTAGTGTCAACAATGTCCACAGTAGAACCCAGGAAGAGCCACTATGATTTGGATGAAGGTGAGAAAATCCTTTATAGATTTTGCAGAATACCTTCCTTGTAGTCAGGGAAAGAAGTATTGTTTCAATATTATTGATGAATTTGCAAAATGGCAGTTCTACCGCAAGAGGCATTGCAGGGCCTACGCGGACAGAATAATTACAAGTTGGGAAGTGCCGAATCCGATTGACATAGATCACGGGACATGTCCACGGGAAGCATCATGAAAAGAACTTGTTATACTTGGGACTATTCGAGGGTGTTATAATATTCCACAGTATCCCAGAGTTCAACTTTGCTAAAGAGGCGGAAAAGAAAACTTAAAGACAAATTAGCCAAGACATTAGCAAATACAGGAGGAGGATAGCTCGAAAAATCTCATGCATTTCAAAGAAATCAAGGCCTACACAGAAGAACAACTGAGCTAACACCATTTGAATCAATGACTGTTAAAACCATGAAAATATCTCAGCGTATAATAGTAGGAGGGGCCATGTTAGGAACACAAAAGTACATGATCCAACGATATGTGATTGCTTTATACTCCTGCACCATATGGTCGTGGGCGCAACTAACTAAATGGCAATTCATGCACAAATGAACTGCAGAAGTTAAGCAACCTTAATGCCAAGTGGGAGACGTGATCCGAATTACCGTCACCCCGGATGGAATGATAGTTTCGGCAATGGGTAGAAATATGCTACATTACAATGAGAAGTGCCATATGCAAATGCAAATATATGGAATTTAAAGGTAAATAGAAATTTTGTTTCCAGCTTAAAATAGAAATGACAAAAGATGTCATCTGCTGTGATCAAAAGATGTCATCAAAAATAGGGCGTCACGGTGGCACAGTGGTTCACACTGCTGCCACACAATGCCAGAGGCCTGGGTTCAATTCCCGCCTCAGGCAACTGTCTGTGTGGAATTTGCACATTCCCCTCCCCCGTGACTGCGTGGGATTCCTCCAGGTGCTCCGGTGTCCTCCCCATAGCCCATTAATGTGCAGGTTAGGTGAATTGGTTGTGCAAAATTGGCTGTATTCTTAGGTGTAGGGGAATGGGTCTGGGTGGGTTGCTCTTCGGAGGGCCGGTGTGGACTTGTTGGGCCCAAGGGCCTGATTCCACACTTTAAGTAATCTAATCATGACACTTGCACAAATAAATTACATATCAATCTGCCTGGTATGTCGAAGCATATCAGGATGGCAATAACAAATTGGAAGTTGCATAATGGGATCTCTGGTTGTTAAATTCGTATTATCAGGATTTTTTAGATGGAGACATCATTGCATCTCTTTATTTGGAAATAAAAATCGAATGTCAAGGGAGAATGTGAATAATACGCAGGGAAAGACACGATCAGAATATAATTATAATTCATTACTTCCCTGGATATATTCACACTATACCGTATACATTTTCCATGAGGGAAGGAAATCAGCAAGCAGATAACCCCTGAGTTCCTCGTGTTTATTTTCCATATCAGCAGGAATCACGATAAACGATTTACAGTGGTTATGAAGCATGGCTTGAATATCCAGACTTGTGAGAAACGTGCCGAATCAGCGAATGGAGCAAAATCACTGATCAGCCTGAATGAAATCTGTGAATTTATTAACTTCACGGTTCTGCATAACAAGCCTGACGCTTACCTGAGAACCCACAAATCCAGTCCGAGAAATGGAAAGGAAGTTTGTTGTCAACAATGGTATTATCGGGTGAAGACATGGTGTATCTGTGCAATGTTGAACAACCAGATGCAATATGTGTGTGTGAGTTCAGAACGGAAGTGAAAGTTACAGGTGAGTGCAACTTCGGTCTGCTTGTGCTCCTCCGCTAATGGACGACCAGTGATATATTATGAGTGAGGAAAGCTGGCAGTGTGTGCGTGTTGTACAAACGTGTGTGTCCCCTACATCATGATACGTATTTGCCTCCCGTCCACAGCAACTTATTTCCTGCTCCCACTCCTGTCATCACGAGGGAGTGAAAGTAACCAATACTAGCAGATAGAACAATAAATGGAGTAGTGTTGATAAATGACGGAGAGACATTAAATGATAACGTAAAATTGGGATTGTACCTGTGCTGATCAATATTGCAGACATCCAGGTGTTAAAAATAGAAAATGAAATTTGTTAAATAATGCAGTATTTCAAAAATCTGCTGATAACCACCGCAACCACGAAATTCATAGAATGCCAGGCTTTCAGGAGGTACAGGGGGAGACATTGAAAGACATTGTCACGCGAATTAATACCCGATATTCCATCGTTTATTCAGTAGATATGCTGGGGGAGAATTAAGGCTGAAGCAGATTATCAGAGAACTAAAACTGTCGGATGATGAAACTCAAATGCAATAAGTACGGCTACAGAGGAAGACAACAAAGATGCAGTTAGATGGAGTAGCCATCATTGAAGTACTTTCATCTACAATTAATCAATTAATTGAGAGAGAACAAGAAGAGTCTTGAAATCCTCAACAAAATCAACCATGCCATGCCTATGGATTGTGGATGATCCGCAAGAAAATGCACAACTTGGATCAAATAACGAGTCGGGAGGTACGTGATTGTGTCTTTTTTACTTAATTAGCATAATTGATTCGTTTGTAGAGGTCATACGATGATTGCACATTAGAGGTACGAAAGAAGGTCGCTCTATCCAAGAGTCAGACCATGCTTCCAGTCAGGCTTTTAACGTCACAAGTGGAAGGTCGGTTCTCATGATGGCTGTAATAAATCCAGCGACAGTCTAATACGCTCATTATCACACTGTGAATGATGTGTTTTCCAAAGAAATTACTTTCCCCAATACTAACTCTGAATACGTAAATGTATACTGAATTACATCACTCTATGCCGTCATTTCTTTTGTAATGAAAACAAAGTCGAAGGACTATCACACATCTATACCAAATCTGACTCGGAAACCTCGATATATGTGAATTTGGCCGTACTGAAAGGAGCGTGCTGGAAATCACCCAAGTTACCAAATACTTTACTCACTCGGGATAGCCGGGGAAGAGGAGAGTATTGCATATCTTCGAACGAAATGACATATGGACATGGAAGCTTAAATTATTCTATTCCATTTCCTGACTTTTCTTCGCTGTCTGCATGTCACTTACAATTGGCCAAGTTCCGATGATACACATCCAACAAGGAAATTGGGAAGTCGTTCCATTTTGTGATACGCTTCGTGATAAATGTATGGATATTAAAGAAGTGGACACGGTCCCTATTCTGCATTTAAGTGAATATTTCAGGACGGAAGATAAGTGGTACAATTGCACCATGAGCTACAAAGAAACCGACGTTCTTGCAGAAGACAGAGGACGAGAAATTCAGGAAGAAATGTGATGGGAGTAAGTATGGAACTGTGGAATACACGTTACTATACGATACTGGATCAGGATAGTATGTCATACGGTCGTAGAAGTTCAAGGACTATTGGTCATATCATTAAGGGTGATGACTTGAATGTCACATCAACGATATAGATTTAACAGCAAAGTATGGAACCTGATAAAGGAACAACAAAAAATGCGAAAATGACTCAGTCCAAAATATCAATTTCATTTCATTGAAAGTGATTCCTCAAACCAAACGACTTGCCAGTACGATGTGGCAAGGAATACCAAACAAAGAATTGACACCATTTTTAGGACTTTTGATTGTCAGAACTTTCCCAAAGGAAGGGATTTTTCGGGATGCCCATGACTGTGCAGCATAAAATGACCTCCCATTCATAGTGTGCCAAAACCTGGAAACGCCTCAGAAAACATTTGATTACTGTGCTCTTCAGAAGTGCAATTATCGTGGCTCCAAATAGTAGATCCAAAGTAGCACAATTATGATAGGTTATGCAGCTGCAGTTATTAATGCTGAAGATACAGATCAGAACAGTCCACAACACGTTCAATTCGTGAATGTCACATCATTTGTTAATTACAGGTTTTAAATAAAATCCTGCGATGGTTAATGTCTAATCGTTTATTTATAGTTAACCTGTATACAAAATGTCACCATTCCACTAAACGTTTCAAACAAGGTGATGAGGGCAGACAACCTCAAACATTAAATAAATTCCCCATATCATTACAGGAGTCATAAATCACAGATACAAAAACTCGTCGATAATGGAATGTGGTATGACTGAATCCATTGTTGTACACACAAGGATAAAGTTAAGATTGGCTGGAAAATAAACATGGTTTCTACTGGTGAATGTCTGGGGCAGTGTGCACTTGACTATTGTGTTCATATTGAAAACTCCAAGTCGAGAGGTCAGAGAGGTTGGAAAGCATTATGAGTCTCACAAGGTGCAGGGGATTGACGACAGACTTGCACATAGAGTTCCATAGATTCATGTGACCAGCTTAATTGGAAAGGTATGTAACTAAATAATCATAGCATTCGGTTTTTAAATGTTAAAGAGCGGTATGAAATAAATATATTTTAAAATGTTCCTTTGTTCAGAGGAAACCTTTTTAGATTTTGTGCTAATCATTTCCCACAGTGTAATTTCAATAAAATCTTTAATGCTGGGTTTGGTTATTCTATCCAAACATATTGCTCTGACAAATGAACCATTCTTCTTTTGCTGTCTAGATATCTGAATAGGAGGATGGAACTGCGTATCAAGGCTACTCAGACGCAAAGTGATTCATTCAATCCTACCTCGATTCATGAATCCCTGAATCATCCTGACATTATGAAGCACGCAATTTTAGAATTTATGATCTACTGCCTGGGTATAGCTAGAAATTCAATCATCACCAAGGATGAATTACTGAAAGATTAGACTGCTGAAGTGTTTGGGGTCAATGTACTGCACTGGTGGCCTGAGGCAATCAAAGCTCTGGAATTTATAATTATATGGAAATTAGTGTATGTTTCCAAGTTAATTTATGTTCTGAAAATAAAATGGAAAACCTTTCTACCTTTGCATTAACAGATCAGGCGTCCCCTACTATGGCCATTCTCTCCAAAGTAAATATTCTGGCGATTACCATCGACCAGACATTCAGCTGGACACTCTTCCCAGTAAAATGACAGCAACAGCAGGTCGGAGACGGGGAATCCTGTAGCGACTGACTCGGCACCGGACATTTCAAATCCTGCACTCCACCTTCAAGTAACACGTCAGAAGTGTTGCGTTAAAGATGCAGATTCAAGAACATTGAAAAGAACTTTGGGGCCATCCAGAACAAATGAGCTCACTTGATTGGCATATTCATAAACAAGCAATCTCTCCAAAGTAAACGCTGAAAGTCAGCAGTGCACATTATGCACAAGATGCAATGCCAAAGTTGAACAACAATTCTGAGATAGATTTTTACGCACCCATGACCATTGTTAACTTGAACAATGGTTACAGTCGTACATGCAAAATTATTTCCAGGCCAAGAACTGGGTTCAATGTGTATAGTCATTCAATCGCTATTGCTAATTCAAACTCAATCATTTTCTCTGAACAGCATGATCGATAGACACACAGCACATGATTTGTCACTGTGATGGGAGGCAGACTATACCCACCTGATCATGACAACATGGGGACTGACAATAATTTCTGGAACACTAGCGACACCCACTTCCCATGAAAGTGTCAATGAATTAAAAAAGAATCCATCTGAGATTCACGAGGAGAGAGATGAATATTGTTCATTCTGCAGTCCAGGGAATGTCACCAATTTTGGCAATGATCAATAAGAAGAGAATATTTTGTTTCTTGTCATTAGCGATTGCAAACAGAGTGAAAGCACTTGGCTGTTTATATCAGAAGTATTGATTGAATTATCCGCAGGGCTCATTGACTGGCATATGTAAATGTGTGATAGGAGAGAAAAAGAGCTGCTCGTGTTGAGAGTAAAACAGTGTTTCAGACTGCTGCTTCAGCGTGCCAGTGATCCAGGTTCAATGCCACCCACGGGAAACTGTACGATTGCAGTTGTCATGTTCTTCTTCATGTTCTCCGGTTTCCTATTATTGGCTAAAGAAATGCAGATAATGTGGATTGGCCAAGTTAAATTTCTGATAGTGGCCAGTGACATGCCGGGTAGGTGGATGAATCATGGGAAATGCAAGGAGACATAAAGTAGCGTTTGTATATGGCTCGGATGCTCTTCCGAAGGTCTGTATGTATTCGGTGGCCTAAATGGGTGATTTCACAACATCCTTTGAATCTATGATGTTTGTTTGTTCAGAACACTCACCAGTGTGGGGTAGTTCGACAGGGATGTATATACATTGTCTGCTATCGACCGAGCAACATGGTAATTGTGAAACGTATTGCACAGACATAGTGTCAATTGGATATTCCAAAATCGTCAAACATGAATTACACAAGGATTAAACTGTGCAGCATCATATGTACCGATCAATTTTCAGAAAATTACCATTGACCAGAAAGTAAAGTGGATTCATCCCATAAAAATAATAGCTATAAGAGTGAAGCAGAGGCTAGGTACAATAAAACATGCAAATCACCTCCAGACTTGCACGACTTCCCACCTTAAATCAATAGTGCAATTGGATACAACACATCTGCCCAGATGAATTCAGTTCCAACGACAGTCAAAGCACGTTGAACCAGTTCAGAAAAAATTCAGCTCGCTTGAATGACACCATATAGAAGGACATTTGCATCATATATGCGGTGACACGAGAACCAAAAATATAACCTCCAAGTTACACACTATTCTGACTTGGAAATATTTTATCGTGCAATTATCATCGCCTGTTCAAAATCCTGGAAATCCCTCCCTGGCAAAATTATGAACTTACCAATAGCACAAAGGCTGCAACGGTTCAAAAACACTTACTACCACCTTCTCGAGCGTAATTGAGATTAATTTGAAATGCTCGCCCGCCAGTGACACTGATGTCGCATGAAGGAATTATAAAAATGTAGAATACGCCTGATTGTCAATTAAAAAAGCATTATATTTTCTAATGTCTACAGGACGTTTCTTTTACCAAACCTGACATAGGAGAAGGCTTTTTTTGTTTTGAGTTGGATACTACTCATTGAATGAAAATAATAGAGTTTGTTCTTAGAAACATTGCCGTGACTTTCCAGAGAACAGTCAAATAAGCAAACAAATATGCAAATATACAAATAGGACACAGATCAGGTACCGGCAATATCGGAGAATGCAAGATTAAGTAAGAGGGAAGAACTGAGCGAGTTCAGTACTGGTACAATTATCGTGTTGGTAACATTAAAGTGAATTGAAGGCGGCTAAATCCCCAGGTCCTGAAAACTTAAATCCCAGATAACTTTAAGAACAGATCCCTTAAAGCGTGGATGCATCAATGGGCAATCATGCTTGTCAAATCTGATGGAATTCCATGAATATGTAACAGATGACAGATGACATTTTGAGAGTTATTAAGAAGGAAAATGAAGCACAAGTAAGATCTAGGCGACTGAGAGCAAACTACGTTTGGAAGAATATCGTGAGAGTGAGATCAATCTGAAACAATGAATTAAGACAGCCAAAGTAGGGTCATGAAAAATCTTTATCAAACAAGGTTAGGGAAAATCCAAACCATTTTATTTGTGCTTAAGAATCAAGAGGGTAACTCGAGAAATGTTTGATTCACTCAAGGACAAAGGAGCGAAGTTATGTGTGGAGTCATAGAGATGCTTAAGCAGTACTTGGCATCGGTATTTACCAAGGAGACCGACATCATGGTTGTTGATGTTATTGAAAAATGTTTGGTTACTCGTGGTCAAATTAGCATAAATGGGGAGGAAGTGTTGGGTATTCTAAAAGGCATTAGGTGGACAATACCTCAGGGAAAAATGGGATCGAGCGCAGGTTAGTGATGAAAGAGAGAGGAGAACGCGGTGGATTTAACAGATATATTTACACCATTCTTGAACACGGGTGGGCAGCCAGAGTACTGGTGAATTGCTAATATTATCCGCTTGTTTCAGAAGCATAGCAGGAGTAATCCGGGGTAATTAGAGACCAGTGAACCTGACGTCAGTCTGAGGAAAGCTCCAGGAAATGATATCGAAGGATCAGTTACCTTTGAAAGAATACAGGTTTGTCATTCTTAGGCATGGAAATTTTGTGCAAGGAAGTTCATGACTTACCAAACTAATTGAATTCATTTGGGGAAAATTCATTGACGAGGGAAAGGCTGCAGATCTGTTTTACCTGGACTTCAGTAAGGCGTTTGGAAAGTTTCCAAATGCTCGGCTGATAGAGAATGTGAATTCGCGTGGGGTCCGGGGTGCATAAGCAAGATCAATCGAGAACTGGCTTGGCAGCAGGAGACAGCAAGGATGAGTGGACAGGAATTTCTCAAAATTGAGAATATTGACCAGTGGGTTTCCACAGGGATGCGTGTTGGGACAACTGTTGCTTTTGATATACATAAATGATCTGGTTGAATGTAGAGGTGGTCTGAATAGCAAGTTTGCAGGTAACACAAAGATTGGTGGAATAGCAGATAGTAAAGTGGATTGTCAGATAATTCCGCCGAATATAAGCAGTTTGCAGGGTTAACCGATAAAACACAGAAGGATTTCAATGCAGACAAATGTGAAGTGACACATCTTGGAAGACCCAGATAAAGAGTGAACTATATCATGGATGGAAAATTCCTTGCACAAATTAGTGTACAGAGTGATCTGGGTGTTAACGTCCATTGTACCACAACGGTTACAAGACGGAGACGTCATGAAAGCATTCAGCATTTTTTCATTCATCAGACGGTGCATGAGTACAAGAGTTGGCAGGTCGTGTTACAGTTCTCTAGAAGTTCAATTTGGCCACATTTAGAGTATTGCAGAAAGTTCTTGTCGCCCCAATATCAAAATGATGTGGATGCTTTGGAAAGGACGCAGAGGAGCTTCATTAGGAAGTTGCTGCGTATGGAGGGCGCTAACTATGAAGAGACGTTGACGAGGTTAGAATTATTTTCATTAGAAAAATGGAGGTTGAAAGGGGAGCCAATTGATGTCGGAACGTCATGAGAGGTACCGACAGACTGGACATCAAAAAGCATTTTCCCAGACTGGGGTAGCTCAGTTACAAGGGGTCACGAGTTCAACCTGAAAGTTGAAAAGTATGCATTAAAAATGGTTTATGCAGAGGGTGTTGGCTGCCTGGAACGCGTTGCCAGCGGAGGTGTTAGAGGCGGGTACAACAACGTCATCTAAGATACATTTAGGGAGGTACATGACTGGGCAGGGAACAGAGATATACAAATCCTTTGCAAATCCGGCACAGATTGAGATAGAATACGTAAATCGGCACAGGCTTTGAGGTGATCAGGACCTGCTCCTGTTCTGTAATTTGTTTGTTTTTTGTTCGAGTCAAGTTCACCACGGTGAGCCATTCGTTGTGGTGTATTTGGATTTTAGGAAATCGTTTGACAGTGTCCCTCATAAGAGATTATTCTGCAAGATTAAAGGGCATGTGATTGGAGTAAGTGTATTGATATAGATAGAAAATAGGTTGACTGAGAGGAAATAAAGTGGAAGAGTTAATGGGTTTGTTTTTGAATATGGGAACAAAATGTTTGCTGATGATACCACTGTGGTGAGAGAGTGAATAGTAATGAGGATGAAGAGGTCATTCAGTAAAATCGGGACAAGTAGGGCAATTGTGTAAATACTTAGCAGATGCAGTATTAATTGTAAAATGTGAGGTTATACACTTTGGAAACAAAAACAAAAACAAAAACGCATACTATGATCTGAACGGCTGTAGATTGTAATTGGGGAATGTGCTAGGGAACAGGGTTCCCGTGCAGAAATCGTTGAATGTCGGCATGCAGGTGCAGCAGATGGTACAGAAGATAAAGTGTATTTTGGCCTTTCGCTAGAGATTTCGTGTCCTGGAACCGGCTTATGTTGTTGCAGTTGGATATTGGCGAGACAACATCCAGAATATTGTTTGAAGGTGTTTTTTCACCGTTTCCGAAGAAAGATACTCTCGCTTTCGAAGGAATGTCATGAAATTTTGCAAGGCTGATTCTGGGGCTTATGAGGCAGATGCATACACAGAGAATGACGAGGTTAGTGGTTTTATTCGCTGGAGTTCAGTGGAATGTGGAATGTGTAGGAAATAAGGACTAGTCGGGGGAGATGCAGGGTGATGTTCCCAGTGATATGCGTCTCCAGAACCAGGGGTCACATTTTGAGGTTTCAGACAGATCCATTTCGGACGAAGTTGAGCAAATTTTTTGTCATCCAGGAAGTTATGTGTATGTATAATTCATTAAGTCAAGAAATAATCGTTGCTAAAGCATTGAATATATTCAAGTGATGGCTGGACATTACAATTGGAACAGTGGACGGCAAGATTTAAGGGGGACAAAGGAGGATAAGGTCACTGAAGTGGTTGATCAGCCATGGTCGTGATGAATGGCGGAGAAGGCTCGGAGAGCCGAATCACCTCTACTGCTCCGATCGCCGAGATTTCTGTGTAAAATAGAGAAGAGGGAAAGAGCGGTGATAGTGCCAATACAGCCAGAAAACTCACCATTATTTGATTCCTGACAATCTGGCTGGCATCCTCCAATGTTCATTGAATAAAATTGGGTTTATCAAGATACTGCAACCGCGACTGTATTGAATTGAAAATCCTGCTATTGCCAAAGGTTAAGAATTCAAGGAAAACATGTACAATATTCGGGAATGGGGTAGGCGGCTAGATTGATCGACGGTGATCAGTAAAGGTGTTGCAACTAATATAGATGTCAAGTAATTCAATGCACATCTCAAGCACGTCCAGAAATAGTGCACGTGCAATCCGAAATATTGAGTCAAGAGGTGGAGGATTACCGTTACCCTTTGATATCAACATTCTGAGGATTTCTATAGAATAAATCTGACTGGATTCACCATATAAATGGCTATGCAAAAGTGAGAATTGCAGATGCTGGAAACTAGAGTTTACATCAGTGTGGTGCTGGAAAAGCACAACAGGTCAGGCAGCATCCGAGGCGCAGGAACATCAATGTTTCAGGCAAAAGGCCTCCATCAGGAATTGAGGCAGGGAGCCTCCATGGTGGAGGGATAAGTGGGGTGTGTGGGGCTAGGGAGAAGGTAGCAAAGTGTACAACACGTAAATAGGCATGGGGACGGAGGTAATAGGTCAGAGAGGAAGGTGGGGGAAGTAGCAAAGAGAACAGTAGTTGAATGTGGCATGGGGAAGTGGTGATTGGTCAGACGGGAGGGTGGAGCGGTAGGTGTGGAAGGAGATTGGCAGGTAGGATAGGTCATGAGGACATTGCCGAGCTCGAAGGTTAAAACTGATGGAAGGTGGGGGAAGGGGAATTGAGGAAATTGGTGAAGTCCTCATTGATGCCCTCGCGTTGAAGTGGTCCGAGGCATAAGATGAGGCGTTCTTTCTCCAGGCGTTGGTTGGTGAGGTAGAGCTGGTGGATGAGGCGCAGGACCTGCATTTCCTCAGCAGAGTGGGAGGGGAAGTTGAAATGTTGGGCCACGGGGCATTGGGGTAGTGTGGTGTGGGTGTTCCGGTGATTGTTCCCTGAAGCACTCTGCGAGGAGGTGTCCAGTCTCCCCAATGTGGTGGAGACTCTATCGGAAGCGACAGTCACAATAATTGACATTGGTGGATGTGCAGTTGAAACTTTGATGGACGTGGAAGGCTCCTTTGGGGCCTTGGATGTATTTGAGGGAGGAGGTATAGGCGCAGGTTTTGCACTTCCTGCGGTGGCAGGGGAGGTTGCCAGGACAGGAGCGTGGGTTGTTGAGGCGGCGTGAACATGACCAGGTAGTCATTGAGGGAACGGTATTTGTGGAAAGCGTAAAGAGGTGGGCAGGAAATATATCTCTGGTGGTGGGGTATGTTCGGAGGTGGCAGATATGTCGTTGGATGACGTGGCTAATGCGAAGTTTGGCAAGATGGAAATTGAGGAATGCGGAGTTCTGTACTTGTTACAGTTGGAGGCCTGGGGTTTGAGGACCGATGTGCGGGATGTGGATGAGATGCGTTGGAGGGCATCTTCAACCACGTGGCAAGGGAAATTGCGATCTCTAAAGAAGGAGGCCACCTGCTGTGTTCTGTGGTGGAACGGGTCCCTCTACGCCTCCATTCGCCATGACCAGAGCCTTCAAGCACTCCGTTTCTTCCTCTCCAGACATCCCCAACAGTACCCATCCACTGACACTCTCATTCGTTTGGCTGAACTGGCCCTCACCCTTAAATTTTTCTCATTCGAATCCTCTCAATTCGTCCAAACCAAAGGTGTAGCCATGGGCACTAGTATGGGCCCCAGATATGCCAGTGTCTTTGTCGGTTATGTAGGACAGTCCATCTTTCGTAGTTACACCAGCACCACTCTCCACCTCTTCCGCCGCTAAATTGATGACTGCATCGGCGTCACCTCACGCTCCTGCGAGGAGTTTGAACAGTTCACCACCTTTACCAGTGCATTCAACCCCGACCTTCAATTCACCTGGTCCATCTCTGACACCTCCATCTCCTTCCTGGGCCACACCATCTTCATTAATGACGACTGAATTGATCCTGACATTTTTTTTACAAACAAACTGACTACAAAAGCTACCTGGATAACATCTCTTCCCACCGTACCTCCTGCAAAAATACCATCCCATATTCCAAATTCCTCCGCCGCCGCTCTATCTGCTTCCAGGAGGACCAGTTCCACCACAGAACACAGCAGGTGGCCTCCTTCTTTCGAGATCACAAATTCCCTTTCCACGTGGTTGAAGATGCCCATCCAACGCATCTCATCCACATCTCGCACGTCTGCCGTCAAACCCCACCCCTCTAACTGTACCAAGAACAGAACCCACCTGGTCCTCACTTTCCACCCGAACAAACGTCGCATTAACCGTAACATGCGCCCGACATTTCCGGCATCTCCAAACAGACCCCACCATCGGAGGAATATTTCCCTCCCCTCCCCTTTCCGCTTTCCACAAAAACCTTTCCCTCCGTGACTACCTGGTCAGGTCCACGCTGCCCCAACAACCCACCCTCCCGTCCTGTCACCCTCCTCTGCCACCGCAGGAATAGCAATACCTGTTCCCACACCTCCTTCCTCACCTCCATCCAAGGCCCCAAAAGAGCCTTCCACATTCATCCATGTTTCAGCAGCACATCCACCAATGTCATTTATTGTATCAGTTGCTCCCGATGGGGTCTCCTCTACATTGGGGAGATTGGACACCTTCTCACAGAGCTCTTCCGGGAACATCTTCAGGACATCCTCACCAATCAACCCGACTGCCCTGTTGCAAAACATGTCATGCTCCCCTCCCACTCTGCGAGGACATGCCGGTCTTGGGACTCCTCTACCGCTACCCCCTCACTACCCGACGCTTGGATGAAGAATGCCTCATTTTCAGCCTTGGAATAGTTCAACCCATGTGCATCAGTGTGCACTTCGCCAGTTTCTTCATTTCGCCTCCCCACAACCTACCTCAGTTCCAACGTTCCACCCGAACTGTCCAAATCTGCCAATCTCCTTTCCCACATATCACTCCACCCTTACCTCAGACCTATCACCTCTATCCCCACCCCCATTGAACTATTGTACTCTTTGCGACGTTGTTGCCAGCCCCACCACGTTTATTTCTCCACCCTGGTGGCGTCTGCCGCTATGCCTGATGAAGGCGTTTTGCCCCAAACCTCGATTTTCCTTTTTCTTGGATGATGCCTGACCTAGTGTGCTTTTCCAACACCACTCTGATGAAAACTCTGGTTTCGAGCACCTGCTATCCTCACCTTTGCCAAACTTCATCTCGTCTCCAATCTGACAAATGCACATCTAATGTCTATTTACTACCATTTAGTCAATCTCTAATTCGTGTTGCCAAGCACTGACCAACCTCAGTTATTTCGAAGTTGCTGCCAACTTATTACGAACATTCTGAATGTCAAAGTACACAATGTCTTCAAAACATTTCGAATCCAGCGCCTGCATCTCGTCCTCAAAGAACTCGATTAAATTTGTCAATTATGACATGCCTTTGAAAAAGCCATGTTGACTGTCTAATATGAACTTGCTTTTCCCTCCGTGTATATTTATGTTTCTCTGTCTTGTGGCCTCCATCAGTTTTCCCTCCAATGCTGTCAAGCTGACAGGTTTGCAATTTTCGAAATTATCCTTTCTCACACTTGTATTGTAGTTTCACATTTGCCATCCTCCAACTACCAAGATGAATCCTGTATTCTGAGAGGTGTGGATTTTCTTTTTGTCAATGGCTTCATAATTTGCGCTTTAACTAACTCAGCAATCTAGCATCCCGTGCAGTTCAGGTGACTGGAAGGTGCTCTGGATGAAGCCAGACCCCTCAGAACATTTTTAGAAGTTAGAACAGACCATATATTTCATAATTGTTGTAAGAAGGTGCAAAGTGCACATTCCTGAAGACAACCAGCTGATCAGACCACTTAGTTTTAAACAAAACTGATTTTTTACAACATTACTGAATGAAACACAGAACAGAAAAAAAGAGAATACGGAATAACCTGCCCTATCCCAAAACCCAACAGACCTCTCCCAACTTAATGAAGCTGTTCCTGATACTTACAACAATCCCAAAATCACTCCTTGGCACAAGAGGCAATATCAAACAAGTTCTTACAGGATAGAAGTCAGAGGGAGAGTACTCCGGAACGCAATTCCTCTACCAATAAAAGCCTGCTTCCGGATCCATGTGGCATTTCAAACTACAGCTGAAATAAACAAAACAACACCGGAAAACTGAGCTTCGAGAACTGGCCACTCCCCTTCCATTGGGCAAGTGTATTTTTTTTAAACTTGAAAACCTTTGAAATTTGCCACCCAGGTAAATAGTGCAGTGAAGAAGGCATATGGCGTACTGGCTTTTATTGGTAGAGGAATTGCGTTCCGGAGTACTGAGGTCATGTTGCAGTTGTATAAGACTCTGGTGCGGCCACATCTGGAGTATTGTGTGCAGTTTTGGTCGCCATACTATAGGAAGGATGTGGAGGCACTGGAACGGGTGCAGAGGAGGTTTACCAGGATGTTGCCTGGTATGGTAGAAAGATCGTATGAGGAAAGGCTGAGGCACTTGGGGTTGTTTTCATTGGAGAAAAGAAGGTTTAGGGGTGACTTGATAGAGGTGTACATGATGATTAGGGGTTTAGATAGGGTCGACAGTGAGAATCTTTTTCCACGTATGGAGTCAGCTATTACAAAAGGGCATAACTTTAAATTAAGGGGGGTAGGTATAGGGCAGATGTTAGGGGTAGGTTCTTTACTCAGCGAGTCGTGAGTTCATGGAATGCCCTGCCAGTCGCAGTGGTGGACTCTCCCTCATTATGTGCATTTAGGCAGGCATTGGATAGGCATATGGAGGATACTGGGCTAGTGTAGGTTAGGTGGGCTTGGATCGGCGCAACATCGAGGGCCGAAGGGCCTGTACTGCGCTGTATTCTTCTATGTTCTATGTTCTTCATTCGGTAGTATCTGTCAGCTATAATCAAATTAGGCCTACCCTTCAACCAACTGACTTTCAGGGTTGCAGTCATTTACGACTTCTCTGTAAAAAAAAAAAAACAAGGACTACATAACATTGCAGAAGAAGAACTTCATCAAACACCGGCCCCCCAATAAAAATTGAACCATCAACATCCAAAGTTGGTTTCATATTAAAACCCCTTAAGAATGGTTATTACTCTAAAACACGCATATAAATTACATTGACTATGAACGTGCAAACATACACAACTACATTCCGTTTCAGTTTGTTGTACTCCCGCAACCGAACGCTTCTTTTCTCATTCGAGTCTCAACGAAACGTCAACAATCACGTTTTCTGGTCCTGCCACATGCACAATTTTCAAATTTAATGGTTGTACCTACATGCTCAATCTAAGCCGTCTGAAATTTTGTCTTTAAATTTCTCCATAAATTTCTATCTTTTACGATCTCTTCATATGACTTTCTTTGAAAAGTTACTAGTAACATAAACACTGAAATGTTATAATCCCAACACAAAGCTGAAAGTCTTTCTCAAACGTCTAGGATTTCTGCTAACGAATGTTCAATTTCCTGAAGAAAACGCAATAGATCTTTCTATCTTCTCGCTTTCTTCTTGCAAGAGCACAGCACTCACACCCATATCACTTGTATCAATAGCCGACTTGAATGACTTTGCGTACTTCGGCCATGGTAAATAATGGAGCAGCGGTTAACACAGATGTCAGGGTGTCAAATGCCTTCAGCTAGCCCACTTTCCACAGCTAGCCGCTCTTTAGAAATTCACTGAGTGGAGCAGCCACACTGCTAAAATTTGGTAAATATTTTAGATAAAATCGACTCAATCCCAGGAATTTTAGTAATGATCTGTTTTTGTTGTTGGTATGGGCAAATTCCCAGTTAAAATTATTTTTTGCAGCCTATGGGGCTATTTGACCGTGTCCAACAGCATGGCCAAAGAAGTTGACTTGGGCTAAGGATAATTCACTTTACGCCAGGTATATCACCAAGCCTGCCTTCTGAAATTGAACAAACAAGTCTGATAGATGTTGTAATTATTTCTTCCATGTGTGACTAAAAATCACCAGGTAATCGATATAAATAACACTGTTGGCTAGTCCAGCAATGACGCATTCTCACATTACTTTACAGCATCCCCAAACCTTGTGACCCCAATGCAATACTGCTCCAACTCAGATATTGCACTCCCACCCATGAAACTATTGTTCCCTCAGATATTGCATTTCTCCAGTAAATATTGTCCCTAACGTTTACCGGGCATTACAATTTTTCGAGCTCCCATTTTATGTCCCCTCAAATAGTTCCCTCCCCACAATCTTGTGCGCCCCCTTTAAATGTTATTCACCCCGAATTTTACCGCACAAGCATGTTGCCCGTCATAAAATGTTTCAAATTCTTACTTTCTAATTCCACCCCGTGTAGCCAACACCTCCCAACTCCGATTTCATCCCTGACACCTTCCCACCACTGTTTATAAACCGCTTGGGTGTACAATACCTCCCAGCCCCTCACCCCCCCCCCCCCCCCAGGAGCTGCTGCGCTCACTCAAGGGGCTGGACGTCACAGAGAGTATGACCAGAGACTCAGAAGTTTTTTCACTGACCGCCTTGCTGCATCGCAAGTACCCATTCCTCAGGAAGACAAACTGTCCCCAAAAGAGAAATGTATTTTATCTAACACACCACTCCCGTTTCAAGTTAGAACGTGTGAGGGTGGGGATAACGCTCAGGGCGTGGGGAACAGTAAGATGCCTCTGTATTACAGATGGAAAGAGGAAGTGAGGGACTGAGATGGAGAATGAGACTGAGAGGAAGAGAGAAAGAAACAGGGACAGAGATAATGTGAAACCTGGAATGAGGAGAGGGCGTGCAGATAGATACAGAAAAAATATTGAAAGAGAGAGAGTGAAACAGTTAGGCAGAGTGAACGAGGAACAAGAGAGACCGAAAGATCCTTGGACAAAGAAAGAATGAGAAACTGGGGGCTGTTGGCTTTGGGGATGTGGTGTAATGTCAGAGAGAGCAATTAACGAAACAAAAATACCACAGGAAGAAACTGAAGGATAGACAGAGAGGAGCAAAGAGAGGTCCCAATGAAAACAAGAAAGCTACAGAGAGAGAAGAGAGGGAAAGTAAACTTAGGGAGACAGCGAGCAAGGAGAGATAGAGAGCGATGGAGATACAGAAGGACAGACAGGAATCGAGGAAGTTCAATTGAGATAATATCGATCCCTAATGATGGCCGGGGGATTATGGATAGACTGACATTTAGGCAGGAACGTCACGTTCTCTTAGGACAGTGAGAGAGAAAGGTGTGCAGGGAGCTGAACTGTGGAGCTCGGAGATGCGCAAGACCGAACAATGGAACAGTTCCTGAAAAACCGACGAGAATTTCAAGATTCTGGGAAAGATGGAGATTTCTGGAGTTGATGGAAAGGCAGCCGGGAATATGGAGGCAGGGAGAGAGGGAGGCAGTGGAATATGTGCGATCGGACTGTGCAAGAGAACGTGATTTCCTCTCTTGCCTCACCCATCTGCAGACCAGAGCTCATCCCCTTGTGTCACAATTACTGAAGACTGCTTGAGCCCCAGGAATGTCGGCACCGGTGAGCTTATGGGTGTGTCAATGAATGCAGATTGGTTTATCATAATTCTCTCGTTCCCACTCTCTCTGGTTTCATCTATTGTATGTGGATCACTCATGGCAGAGTAATTTGATTCTGTATGTCTCTGCATCACAGGAGTTTCAGCTCTCAAATGAAATTCCCTCGGGCTACGAGTGGTAGAAAGTCAGAGAGATAGGAAATTTGATATTTTAAAAATCCAGCACCAAGTGCACAGCAAGATTGCAGTGCGCGCTGCCATCCAAAGTCTGACACGTTACCCTTCCAGGACAACAATACACCATTGCTGGCCTTGAATTTCCATTGTCTGACACTTCACCCATGCCTCTCGTATAGCAACATCCCACTGCCACCTGAACTACCACAATTTGACACTGAACATCTCCCCCAGCATTACGCCTGTTATTGAAGCCAGATAATTGGAAACAGGAAGCTGTTTCAAAAATGTCCCCAAATTGTCAGCAATTTCCCCTGATTTCAAAACAACAGAATCGGCACAGATTTCAACTGAGATCAAGAAGCAAATGCTTTATGACTGAACACAAGTTTATTTTCTGAGAAACCACTCGATGACTCAACTTAGAGGAGTCTCTCCCCAGAGTCGAGGTCGCTCCATCCATCCCTCACGCTCTCTTCACCTCTCTCTCTCTCTCTCTCTCTCTCTCTCTCACTCGCACATACACACACACGCTATATTTAACCTGTCCTTTCCAGCTGGGTCGCCGACATAGCAGAGGAGAAGAAGAAATAAATCAACCCCAATACCTCCGCCATTTCCCACTCATCGCGCATAGACCCCGTGTACAATCTGCCTGAAATTGGTGCTGTTTCTACACGAAATATTCATGACAAAACGGTAACTGACACAATCACCTCTCCGTCTTTCACTCCTCTCTCCCTCTATCTCTCTCTCTCTTTCTGCCCCTATACACCTCTAAATCTGCTCAACTTCCTCTCGCTGAAAAGTCAATGTCTGTCACTCTACTTCCTCGATGTTTTGATTGAAATGCTCTCTCCTGCTTTTTGTTTACCACATGCTGAAATCTTACCGAACTGTCCTGGAAATATTTGTGAAACCATATCACATTTTGAAGGATGAGGGGTTGAAAAGCATATGGGGTGAGTGTCTGAGCTATGATTTAAAGAAGGACGATACAGGGTGTAGCTTTGATACAATGTATCAACCCCTCAGAAAACAAACAGGAAATGACATCACCTCAATCACCAGGAACCCAATGCAGGACAAACATATAAATAGAAACCAGGAAGCAACAGCTTCGCTTCACTTGTAGGTCGCCACTGATGATGTTACCAATCTAAGTAATCAAACGTCTGGATATCAAACCTACAGGTCAGCGAGCAAAGCTACACAGTAAGCCTCAATCCGAGCTACAAAGCTTCACAAATCTTGCAAAGGACGATATACTTGAACATGGATTGGACCGTCAGTAAACTCAGACACGGGCAGCAAAAACAGCATCACGCCACACCAGAGGGATGTACAGCAACATCCACAGGCAGTCACATTCAGGAGCACAAACAATTTCCCTTATCACCCGGTCAGAGCCTATACCTCACACCGTAACCCAACGCCCTCACAAAGAGAGGGCCTCGAACTGAAATGAAGCCCATTGTGCACGTCAGGATCCCACTAGATTTCCTCAGCCCAAAATTCATACTGAAAGAGAATGCAAGTTCCCGCACTTTCAACGCTCACATTCAGAACCCCTTTCTCGTTTAAATTTGGAAAGTGTGGCCACTTACTCCTGTAAAGTAAAATGCTGCAAGCTGTCCTCGCGCAAAAAGATCGCAGAGGGTGCAATGTGATAACAGATCTCCCCCACTGAAACCTTCAACAAATTCTGAGTTGACCAATTTCAGCTGTGCAGCTATGCTCGGTCTGAACACTGGGGTCAACCCCTCACCTCCACTCCTTAGAAACTGTCCTTGACCAACTTATAACGTGCCCCTCTTTCAGCTGTCTCCCCTTTACTTGCAATTGGCCGATCATGCCGTCCTCCCGCGCCGATACTGCCCGCTGTGCGCGATTCCACAAGCAGCAAAACAACGAATTGGCCACTTATTGACGGAATCCTATATTTGTGCCTTGAGGGAGTCGGTTGAGTCAGACCCTGCAGTTTCTACTCCTTTGTACAGTGGGGGCCTTTTTCTGCTCCCCAGTTGCAGAACTAGTGCTGACGGCCTCACCATTCTCTAATCACCCTGAAGAGACAGGAACGAGATCCCTGTCATTAGGAAGACATTCTTTCGTTCAACCTCAAGTCTCACAGACTGAAGAAGGGAGTGGACATGACGTGTTGGGATCCACCCAGTCTGCAAATCCTGACCATGCGCACCCTGTTTCCCATTAAAATGACACGGACTTCCATTCGAATAGCTCACACTTCCTGCAATTCAGATCTCAAGCCCACAGAGGCCTCGCCAGAGAGCAAACTGACAGACTTTGCAATGTGTCAGTAGTGGAGTTAGCAAACGTCTCACTGAGAATAAATATGTAGAACATTTTTTTTTCAGTTCAATCTAAAACTCTTTTATCTATCTCCCGTTGTTACAACACGGTGTAAACCCCTCTGCTAATTTAAACCAGAAAACAAAATCAGCCCGCGCTGTCATCTGATAAAATTCGACAGCAAAAAAACTACCCGAGTGGTGACTAATTACAGTAAAGATTAACAACTTTCTTACGTATGTCCGAAAGGGCATATTAAAACAAACAATTATTTACAATTCTTTCATTTAAAACTGATATTTTACCTCCCACTCTACAATACGAGTCCAATAACAACACCTCGACTAAGGTCTACAAAAAAACCCACCTATCAAAACCAGTCGGCTCTCGAGTGTTTTCTTTGCATTTTCCTGTGCCGATCTTTCTGTGCCTTCTTTGCGATGTTCTGCTGTGCAAACTTTTATACGCAGGTACCCTTCAGAGAGCTGTTCTGCTGGAAGATTGTGCCTGTTGTTATCTTGACAATTGTGTCATAACTATTCAAAAATGTCTGGTTTTACAGCCCAAAATATCGGATTGTTTTAACTTTATCAAAATACGAAATTCAAACATGATTGGAGTTTGGGATCTTGGGCATAATTTAATCTGATGGCTGAAATTAAAATTCCTTTTTGTCTCATCGCAAACCAGGTGCTGATTGCTGTTTTGAAAAAAAGTGTTGCATTCTTAACTTGCTCAGAACTCTATGTGTTATTTCCCTGAAAGCTTTTTCATGTTTTTCTTAATGGTGCAGTAGCTCTCCACCTTCATAATATCTCCCTCTTAAGAAAAACTGAACTGTCATGTATTCATGTTTTTTCTCTAATCCTTAATCACTTTATGCTGATATACGCATGATTTTAATCTAAGTTCACATTAACTTCGTCCCACATAAATATAACATTGAATCGAAACTAATTTCATCTGTACTTTATAAGTTAAATTTGCAATAATGCACCTTTGATTACATATAGCCGAACATATTGTTAGAAATGGGGGAAAGTGTTCTTTTTCTGATATAGAAAAAGCATATAGAAAAGGGGTACAACAAGAGAACTATTAACTCTGCAGGTATTTAGGGAAGAGTATCTCTACTTTTCAGTGCATAATTATGAATACTTAAGTACTAACTTTGATGTAGATTTATTAAAGAAAATAATTCCTTTTACCATAATGTTTAAAATAACATAATGTTTAAAGCTAAGATTCCTGAAACGTAAGTGAAGCACGAAAAAGATGCATTGTGAAGATATATGTACAAGAATGGACAATACAAGTTACAAAGGGAACATCGAGATAAGACTTTAGCCTTATGACAGCACGTGCAAAAGGGAAAATTGCCAAATTGGAAAGAAGGGGGCAATGGGCGTGGAGCATAGATGGGCAGAGGCCAAACAGTAAGTAAGATTGGGGTCCTTCTGCAATTGGAGTCTTTTCTTGCAAGATCGTAGAGTAGATTGTCTTGTTTCCAGCTTTGGTGGTCTCGTCTAAATTTTATTGAATTTTGTTTCTAACAGATTTGAGGGCTCGTTCCGGGATCCCAAGCTCCGGTCGCTCGGCATTCTTGGAGAAATGGAGAAGGTGCATCTTGCTGATTTCGGCGATCTCGAGTTTCTGCTTGTTGCCGAGGCGGCTTTGGGCGAGCGTGATCCAGACTGGGAGACCCTGGAAACAAGACAGGCAGACGCGGCGGATTCGGCCGGGTGACTCTTGTGTTCACAAGACCCGGGTAAGAGAGGTATTAAAAGATTTATCCAGGCGACTGGGGTGGGCAGCAGTATTTGCTGCCATTCAGATATATCTGGGGATCCGGGGAACCGGGGAGCTGGTGACTGGAATATGCTAATCCAGTCAGCCATGGTGGGTATCCGTTGATACTGTTGCCAGGTGGATTTATCCGGGTGGCTGGCAGTTGTAGTTTCTGCCAGTTTGATATATCCCGGGATCTGGGGAACCGGGGTTCCAGTCGACTGTGGTTGATTTGATTTTTTTAGATTAGATTACATTACAGTGTGGAAACAGGCCCTTCAGCCCAACAATTCCACACCGACCCGCCAAAGCGTAACCCACCCATACCCCTACATTTACCCCTTACATAACACTACAGGCAATTTAGCATGGCCAATTCACCTGACCTGCACATCTTTGGATTGTGGGAGGAAACCGGAGCACCCGGAGGAAACCGACGCAGACACGGGGAGAACGTGCAAACTCCACACAGTTAGTCACCTGAGGCGGGAATTGAACCCGGGTAGCGGTAGTTGCTGCTAGGTGGATACATGCGGAGACCGGCAGCGATATTTGCTGCCAGGTGGATGTGTCCACGTATCTGTGTGACCGGGGCAGGTAGCGGTAGTTGCTGCCTCTTGGATATATCTGGGTAACCGGCGACCAGGGTTGGTAACGGTAGTTGCTGCCAGGTGGATATACCTGGGAGACCGGCAGTGGTATTTGCTGCCAGGTGGATGTGTCCACGTATCCAGTGCCAGTTGGATATATCCAGGGATCGGGGGAACCGGGGTTCTGGGCGACCGGGTAAGGCGAACCCGATCAACCAGGGTAGGTAGCAGTTATCACGGTTGCCAGGTGGATATATCCGGGGTATTGCCGCGGGATAAGGGCGCGCGAATTCGACCAGGTAACTCTTGTGCACAGACCAAGCTAAGAAAAGGGACCTCTCAGTATTGCCTTGGTGGTCGGGGACGTCCGAGAAGTACGGTACATGCGAGAAGTACGTGTAATTAGCAACTCTCAAAATAAAATGATTAATTGGCGAAGATCAATCTGATGAGTAAGATGGCTGCCTGATTCGATCACCCAGCCTTACACCGGTTGTTAAGAGGGGAAATCCCCCATGCGAAGGTCAGTACCCTGAAGTGGGTGTGGAAGAAGATGACACCATCCCTCATTAAGGCTAACTAAATTACATAAAGAAACGGCCGATCATAGAAATGAGGAATAAAAATCGTCGTTTAAGTTTAGAAGGGGACACGAGAGGGACGTCCGAGGACCACATATCAATGGGCAGTCATTTAAAAAAAATGTTAAGAGAGTGTAGGTACAATCCTCGGACGCGAGGAAGGAATAAAAAAACAAATGATAAAAAGTCAATGAAAGTAGCCTGACAGTTAGGAGGAATCAGATTATGCTTCGTGGCAGATGAGCTAGTGGCTGGAGGACTGCTGGGGGTGCACTTCGTGACGAACTTGTGGCCAGACGCCCTGAGTCGTTGCGGGAAACTCAAAGTGTCTGTGAGACATGGTGTTTGTATATGTGTGTGTGTGTGTGTGTGTGAGAGAGAGAGAGAGAGAGAGAGAGAGAGAGAGAGAGAGAGTGAGAGAGAGAAGAGAGAGCTGCACAGCGAGTAGAAAGTTTAACCCTTTGTGATTCAGTGTGAATAAACATTTGTTTGTTGGTGATTGAATTTTCCCTGGAGCTTGAGATCCGGGATTGTTTTGAATCTGATTTCTATGTTAGAAATTTTAACATGATTTCTTTTAAGGTTAAGGATTTTTCAAGATTATGAAATAAAGTGTTCTTTTTAACGGTCATGACTGCCTTACTATCAGTTTCTAACTAATCTCTTTTATCCTTACAGAAAAGCGATTTATCGAGGACAGTTGAAGCTTTAACTTGAATAGACAAATCCTATTAAGGCAGCTCTAGTTATTTCACGATCTTTCGCATTGTAATTGAGCAATGACTGGTCAGGATTACTTGGAAGGACGAGTTATGGATTTGCATCAGGGGACTGGAACAGGGCGATTGTAGTGGATTTCAGAGTTGGGAATTGTGCATTTTGCATTTTGAATATTAAATACTGACTAAATTAATTCATTTTATATATATACATATACACACACACACATACATACATACACACACGAGTAAGATTCATAAATGTATATTTAGGAACAGGCTTTAAATTTTGGCAAGCATAAATTGATAAATTATATTTGGGATTACAGGGCGCAAGAAATATTGCAATACTTCTTTAAAAATCAAGGTCTAAACAAAATATTGGGTAATAAAGAAAAGGACAAAACTAAAAAGAGAAGGAAACCGGAATGATGACGGGCAGCACGTTGAAAATAAAAGGAGATGTTAAGGTGTCTGGTAGATAGGAACAAGGATCAAAGTGGAAATCCCCACAGACGGGATGTTATTACTGTGGAAAGACAGGTCCCTTTAAGAGAGAGTGTCCACATCCGAAAAAGGAAGTAAAGACAGTGCTGTGTTTGAACCTTGATGAAAAATAGGGGTGTCAGGAGTTCCTGCCCCCGGGAACGCACCAGGAACCTTTGATAAATTTAAACGTGGGACCTTACAAAGAAGACGTCGTTTTCCTAGTCGATATGGGGCCACAAGGTCATCCTTAAAGTTTAAGCCAAAGGGAGTGGGAACGAAATAATTAATTGGATTATGGCGACATTTTTGTGATGAGAGGCATGAAGAGTCATGTTTGCGCTCATGACGAGATATTGCCACCAAATTGGGGATTGAATTAACTGCAAATGGTGCTATGGAATCTGTTGAGGTTCTTAAAAATGCATGTGCTCGAAAAAAAAACGATTACAGAAACAGAATGAAAAGTCGCAACTGACTGGTAAACAAACAGAACTGCGCGATTACAGTTTTTAAAATGTTTTAGTCACTTGTTGTGTTTCCACCCTGAATTATATAATATATATATTTAATAATTAATATTTACAATAAATCAGTTGTGCTAGCCTGAATCGATATTAATTGGCAGGATTCCTTCACACATTCTCAGTGACCTGTCATATTGATTCATGGTGAATTTAATATATGAACTGCCTAACGGCTGGTCAGCCCAAACTTGTGATCTCTATGCCCTAGAAAGAGCTCTCAGATCCTTTGAAAACAAAAAAGGAACAATATGTTCAGACTGCAAATATGCGTTTGGAGTGCACATACCTTCGAAAAAAAATTGACAAGAAAGATGACTGATAAGTAGCAGAGGAAAAGAACTAACACATGAGTAATTGATAAAACAAGTGCTGGAATCCCTATTACTCCCCAGAGAAATACTGATAGTTCATATAAACGGACATCAGAAGGAGAATGAGCCGGAAGTAAGGGGAAATAGACTGGTCGATGAGTGAGTTAAAGAAGCAACCCTGAATCCACAAGGAGCAGTGATATACTCCCTAATACCTACAATTTAAGATCTTCAGTGTGCCCCGTTGTTTACTGCAAAGGGGGAAAAGGGTCTAAAAAATTTAGGAGCTGCAATGACAGCAGATGGAGTAGCCTGAGAGTAGTTAGTACCCCCATCAAGTCAGAACTGTGTTAAACCAAAAGGCAGGGAGATGGTTGACGAGGCCATCCGGATGGAAAAAGATAACCTGGTGTTAGCAACAGACACCTGTCTGAACCCAGATACCTTCTTATGGAAGGGAGAGCCTCTAGACAAATAAGAATTAGAACATGACTGTTTAGATATCATAGAGTATCAAACCAAAATTAGACAGGACCTGAGAGGTCTACCTCTGCATGACAGGGATAGATTGTTTATAGATGGTTCATCGAGAGTAGTGGAAGGAAAAAGACACAATGGGTATGCAGTAGTGGACGGTAACAAGAACCAAACAGTGGAGGCAGTCCGGCTGCCAAATACATGGTCAGCCCAGACCTGTGAATTGTAAGCATTAAATCAAGGTTTAAAACACTTATAGAATCGGGATGGGAGAATTTACACTGATTCTAAGTATGTATAAAATAATAAGGGAAGGGCTCAAAGGAGGAAGGAACCCAGGAGTGAAACCCTTCCAAATTATACAGGTGGATTACACCGAACTACCCCCAGTGGGAAAACTGAAGTACCTGTTGGTCTTAGTAGACCACTTAACTGGGTGGGTGGAAGCTTTCCCAATGTCACTAGCCACCTCAAAAGGAGTGGTGAAAACCCTCCTTGAACATATCATCCCATGATATGGAATAGTGGAAAGTATAGATTCAGACCAAGGTAGCCATTTTACGTCCAAGATCCTCCAAGAAGTAATGGCAAGAATAACACTCCCCTTTGGCACCCACCCAACTCTGGGCGGGTGGAACGAATGAATCAAATCTTAAAGAAGAATTTATCTAAGCTAGTCCGAGACACTCGATTACCATGGATAAGATGTTTACCTATCGCATTGCTACGCATGGGGACTATTCCTAGACATGATATTGGCCTCTCTCCTTACAAGATGATGTTTGGATTACCTTTCTTGGTTGGAAGAGGGGAATTCCCAACTGTAGAATTCAATGATAAGTTTTCCAGAACTATATTGTGGCGCTCGGCTCTTCTTTGTCTGTCCTTAGAAAAAAGGGTCTTTTGACCCAGATACCTCCACTTGAGTTCGACAACCGGGTGATTGGGTCCTGATCAAGACCTGGAAAGATACCAAACACGACACGAGCTGGGAGGAACCATTCCTAACCCTCCTGACTACTGAGACAGCTATCTGGACTGCTGAGAAAGGGTGGAGTCATCACACTCGCGTCAAAGGTCCTGTGAACGCCCCATTGGCGGAGTGGAACGATCATCCTACAGACAACCCTCTGAAAGTTAAGCTGAGAAAGAGGGAATGATCTAAGATAAAAGACTATTTTAATGTTTGATGATATATATGTTGTATTGATTGTAAGGGTTGCGTGGGCTCACCTCTCCCTGGCGCCTAAAAGATTAAAATATGGTTATAGGCAGGGTTTAGAAATGGGTGGGTACTGGTATAGTATTATGACGTTGGTAGTACTAACTGTTCAAAGAAGCGGGAAAAATCACATCACTACACTATGCCAAAATTATGCTAAACAAGAGGGACTTGCCAACTGTTGGGTCTGTGCAGAGTTCCCACACCACGGCAAATCTGGGATCCCCACCTCGGTAATATGGCTCACCAAAAGAGAAATGTACGATGTGCAACAATTTGACTTGGGCTCAAATAATACAAAGTGGGAATCTGAAAGGAGCAAATATAAATTTGCGGGATGGTTCCCAAGGCCAGCCCTGAAAATCCAGGATGTCATCGAAGCCTTCGAATTTCCCCACCAAAAGGAGCAGTGAATACCACCTGTTTCTGTAATCGGAATGATGCCACACCTTTCCAATTAGGAAAATCATCTTGCGTCTATACCAACCAAGCCACTGTCACGAACACTCCCCAAGTATTGAACGGGACATATTGGGTATGTGGTCTGAAGGCCAATTCATTTATTCCTGAGGCAAAATACATGCGTATGACCGCATGTGTGGAAATAAATGCATGTACTGAAATTGATGAAGCATTGCCTTAAAAAAATGCTAGAGTGGTTGCTGTTACCTTGCTTATATCGTCCCTCACCTCTGAGCCCAACTTAAGAAAGGAGTGGGGCGGGGGATAAGACGTAAGGCCCGAGAGGTCCCCGAAGGAGACCGTCTGCTGTGGACACTACTCCCAAACGACAGCACTACAAGGGCAGGGGTGGAAATACAGAAACTGGCGGCTGCCCTTGAAAATTTAATTAATCATGCCACCGGCGCAATGGGAGTAACTCAATCCCAGATATCAGCCATAACCACCGAAATGATATCAACAAGACTAACAGTTTTACAGAATCCAATGGCTTCAGACTATCTCTTGGCCGAAAAAGGGGGAACTTGTGCGATGATTGGTAAGGGATGCTGCACCTTCATCCCAGACACCTCTTCCATAGTGGAAGATAAGGCTGAAATAGTACAATATAACAGAAATTGCGGATTAAATCCGAAAAGATGAAAGATGGGGATGGGGTGATTGGAGACTGACTGGTTGGGGAAAATAGTTAGCTAATTTAGGCATACATGTATTACTAATAATTATAGGTTTACTGACAGGATTGAATGTGTTAAAGTGGAAAATGACTAAGCTGCTAATATCTTTGGGAGGACAATACAAGCGCAAAAAAGGGAGAGTAGCAGATTACTCCTGGAGTTTGAAAAAGACAGACTTAGAAAGACAGAAATGGCAAGATTGTGAACCTCTGCAGCATAGGGTGAAAAGAGGGCAGAAAATAAGATTGCAAAAACAACAAATTGTTAAGAAAAGAAATGGGGGAGTTGTTAGAAATTGGGTAAAGTGTTGTTTTTGCAGATATAGAAAAAACATACAGAAAACGGGTACAACAAGAGAACTATTAACTCTGCAGGTATTTAGGGGAAAGTATCTCTACTTTTCAGTGCATAATTATGGATAATTAAGTACTGACTTTAATGTAGATTTATTAAAGAAAATAATTATTTTTCCCATAATGTTTAAAATAACAGTTTCAAAAAAAGCTAAGATTACTGAAACATATAAGCAAAGCACGAAAAAGTTACATTGTTAAGATGGATTGACAAGAATGGAATGTGAGGAGAAAGTGAGGTCTGCAGATGCTGGAGATCAAAGCTGAAACTTTATTGCTGGAACAGCACAGCAGGTCAGGCAGCATCCAGGGAACAGGAGATTCGACGTTTCGGGCACAGGCCCTTCTTCAAGAATGAGAATGGAATGTACCTATGGACAATGAAAGAAGTTACAAAGGGAACATCGAGATAAGGGCTTAGCCTTATGATAGCACATGCAAGGGGGAAAATTGACAACTTGGAAAGAAGGGGGCAATGGGCGTGGAGCATAGATGGGCAGAGGCCAAATAGTCAGAATGATTGTGTAATGTAGGGATCGGAAGAGGTGACCTCACGTATCTCAAAAGTATAACTGCGTAATAGTTTGAATAATCATCACTTCAATTGTTTTCTGCAATTGGGGTCCTTTCTTGCAAGATCGTAGAATAAATTGTCTTGTTTCCAGCTTTGGTGGTCTCGTCTAAATTTTATTGAGTTCTGTTTCTAACAATATGAAGGGATTTCAGCATATTCTGGAACAAGAAGAAACAAACTGTCGGATAGCATTTAAGATCAATGGCCTGCTGCATTGCTGGAACACAGCCAGTTGGGAAGCCGTGCACCAATTTATGGAACAGAATACAGTGAAACATAAACGCTAAAGTATTTTGAAAATGGTCGTGGAAAGGCTATAATGTCCAAGCTTAAATCAGAGAGAGGGAGAAAACACGTTCAAGTGATGGGGAGAGAACAGAAAGAGATAGAAAAACAAGGATAGACTGCGGAGAGAACACAGTAAAATGCAATTTTTTTTTTCAACTTAACAAATAGCACATCTTTGCGTTCGGCAACCAAAGCTGAATCATAAACAAGCATCAGGGAGACAGACAAACTGCTTGCAGTCTCACTGCGGCTTGGGAGACCTTGCAATGTGTCAAGTTACCTGCAGTGTGTTCCATATTGAATATAGTGGCTCAATGTCTAAACATTGTTTGCAGAAGTTCTAATTTAATATTTTCGAACTCTCTCCTCTCCTCTCTCTCTCGCGCCCCCTCTCTCTCGCCCCCTCTCTCTCTCTCGCCCCCTCTCTCTCCCCCCTCTCTCACTCACCTCTCCCCACCCCCACCCGCCCCCCACCCCCACACACACACACTTACACACACACTCACACGCACACTCTGGCTTTATTTCTATCTCACTCTGTCCATACCCTTCTTCTGCACCCACCTCAGTCTTGGGTACTCCGCATATTCGCTCAATACATAGTCTGGCTCTATTTTTCTTTCTTCATTCCTAAATCTCTCTTCCTCTCTCCCTCGCAAGAGTCAATTGAGATGCAGCTGGAAAAGCACAACAGGTCAGACAGCATGTAAGGAGCAGGAAAGCCCAACACCCTTCGTGTAGACTGCTGCGACCTGCTCTCTCTCGGACTCAACTCCTGACAGTTCTCATTCTTCACCATTCCCTGCCGATGACGTAGGGAGGCCAACAGAGCATGACATTGGGAGCAATCGGGAGAGAAACATGTCGACGTTCTATCGCTGTCTTTCTCTTTGTCCTTCTCTCTAACATCTCTCTCTTCTTTTCTCTCTTTCTCTGCCAGTACATCCATATGTGTGTTGCGTCTCAGTCTATAGGTGTGTACATATATAATAAATATATATATATATATATATATATATATATATATATATATATATATATATATATATAGGCACATATATCTTATATGTATACACACACCTATTTCTGTCTCTGTCGAACTCTGTTGAACAATATCTGTGTGCTTTCCGCTCTGTGTCTGTGTGAGCTAGTGAATATCAGTGTGTGCATTCGTGTGTGTTTCAATGTGTGTCTCTGTGCCTGTGTAACTGTACAGTGACCTGTCTGTTAATTTTGTGTTGACTCCACTGAAATTGGGTTATGTCCTTTCCACTCTCTTTCTCTCTGTCATTCTTATATTTGAACTGACACAATGGTAATGTTGCTTTGTATTCCCAGATATGTGTCTCTGTCTATATGTGTGTGTGTGTGTTTGTGTGCCTGTCTGTCTATCACTGGTTGCAATATGTCTCATTGAATGAATTAATTAAAATGTGATGAGTCTGTGTCACTCGCTCCTTCCATGCCTGAAGTGTTACAATACCGTCACCGGTGGCCTCCCTACGCCACTACACAGCAGTTTTGTCCGATCAATGTTACCAATGAGACTTGATTAGAAGGCGACAAGAATGGGAATAATGAGACAAAGGACAAAATTAAACATGTGAGCGTGATATGGAGTAAGGGAACGACATGCATTCTGTCGAGGCCCGGAAGGAATAAATGACCCAGAGGTGAAAGAAACTTCAGAGTGACAAAAAATCAACTCCTGAGCTCAGCCCAAATGCCCTCTCCTTTCCCTGAGGACCAGCACTTGAAGCTGAGTCAGTCTCTCTCCAGCTCAGCTTTTACAACACAAAGACACACAACAATATATTTCACTCTATTGCTTGGCACTTCTGAGTGAATATTTCTCTTAATTACAGATTGAAGTAATAGACACAGTCGCAGTCTTTTCCCAGTGATCCCTGAGTTGCGAGAAACATTGAATTGTGTCCGCGTAACGCCTTGTGGGATAACGTTAGACAAACCAGCAGCAGCATCAGTTCGTTTTCATAACAACAGGCTGCTTCATTTCAGAAACATTGAACTGGAAGGAGAAAATTCCAGATGGATTGTTTACTTCGTCAATTTGATTGTTTGATAAATTTGGCTAAATGGATACTTCAACACATTCTTCAGCTGCTGTCTGAATTTAGTCTGGGTCACTGCATAAATTGCGGTGTTTGTACAGCAATTGAGGAGCTGCAGCATGAAGCCTAATTCTGCCACAAACGGATGGAGATACACAGACCCATAACCAATATCATCCATCCGATACCGTATAGAATAAACCATTAAAGTTGACCATAACAGAACGAAATTGGCTGAGATTACAAATAGTAAAATGATGGATCTTTTTCGATTTTGCATTTCTGTGTCACACTGACCATCCCCACTGGTGAGAGCGCGGAGTCTCCTGCGTGCTCTGCTGGTCACGAAAATATGTCTGATCGTGAAAACATTGAGCAGCAGAATCAGGAGAAATGGAACAGCCGGGGTTAGAATATTATGGAAGAATTCGATTGTGACCCAGACCCGAGAGTCACGAATATCGACTGTTACATCACAAAACCAGGGAGCGTTTCCTAGCCCATAATCACCTGTGAGCATAAAATACCAAAATATGTTCTTTAAACAGCTCAGCACAGTCACTGTCCACAAAACAACAGCCGCCGTTTTCTCACTGCAGTATTTACTTTTCAGCTTCTGGCAACAAATGGCCATGAATCGATCAAAGGTGAAAGTGACGGTGAACCAGACAGAACAGTCAGTGGCCGCATAGAGCAGGACGGCATGTATATTACACACGGGGATGTACGGCAGGAAATAAAATTGTTCCTGATCAACAATGGGAATGTGTCTCAGTATCAGGTCGAGAATAATAACCAGAAGATCCGCCACTGCCATGGCCCCCAGGTAGCGTCTGACACATGTAGACAATCCACAATCTTTCCAAAGCAGGATGTAAATTGTCATTAAGTTAACTGTGAGGAAGGAAAACATGCAAGTTATACATCAGTTGAAGGCAAAGATACCATTTTGATTGAAGACCATGTAAAATTTTCGAATGTGTCATTATACTCGTAGTTACTGAAATAGGTGAAGCTGAGATAACAAGTTCTAACGTCTGAATTGTGAACAAAAAATGTGACATAAATCACAGTATCACAGAAACACTCCCTCACCAAACAAACTAGAACATTCCCACATACTCGATCACTGCAATGCAGAAACAGGACACTTCTTTACAGTTCCTTTTGCGGAGGGTAAAAATGATATAGTCCTGAAGGAATCTCGTTGAGTCACTTGACGACAAATGCAGAATGGGAATTTCTATCTTTTAGTCTATACTATGGTCTATCCTTTGTTGTAAAGAAATGTAAATTTGGGGAAAATTGTTTTAAACCTTTAGTTGCTTGTGGGAGTTTGAAGTAGCGATTCTTCTCAATGGAACAGGATCTCGTCCCTCGCGATCTTAACTTTTGTTGACTTAACTGAGATCCGACTTTGCTAACCAGCCTCACATGGGGAAACTTATTGTAGACCTTAAAAAAGACCATAGACATCAAGTCTCCCGTTCTGCCCTCATCAATGCTCTTTGTTGCTTCTTCAGTAAACCCAATCATTTTCGTGAGACATGCTTTCTGACTCACAAAGCCATGCTGACAATCCCCAATCCGTCCTTGCCTTTCGAAATGTCTGTAAATCCTGTCTTTCGGAATTCCCTCCAACATCTTGCGCACCACCAACGTCAGGCTCACTGGTCCAAGTTCTCTCGCTTTTCCTTACCATCTTTTTTAAAATTGTGGCCCCACTTTAGCCAAATTCCTGTTATTCAGCTGTGTACCTGTGAATATCGATGAAACAAATATCTCAGCAAGGGGCCCAGCAATCACTTCCCTAGCTTCCCACAGAATTCCAGGATACACCTGGTCAGCTCCTTGCGATATATCCACTTTTTCCTGTTTGAAGACATCCAACACCTCCTCTTCTGCAATAATGACATTATTCAAGATGTCGCCATCTATTTTTATACTTTCTATATCTTCCAAATCTTTCTCCACAGCAACCACTGATGCAAAATACTCGTTTAGTATCTCTCCCATTTCCTGCAACTCCATATACAGGGTACGTTGCTGATCTGTGAGAGGGCCTACTGACTCCCTAATTGCCCTTTTGTCCTTTATGTATTTGTCCAAAATCGTCATGGTCACAGAATCAGACTAACAGGTCATGTTTGAAGAAGCACGATCACCATCCCTGGGTATATCCTGTCCCACCAGCAGGACCAAACTGCGAGCACCGCCGTATGCAGTCAGGGAATGAGATTCCATAGAATTCTGCAACATTGATTCCAGTGCTCACGGAATGTCATAAAAACAACTCAAAAATGGTCAAGACAATTGCCTGATGTCTATTCCCCTCCTCTCCATTTATCTTTGCTAAACTCGTTCTAGATGTTAAACTCAACTCAGAGGAAGGTCTGAGAGTGAAAATAGCACAGAACTTGCTCAGGTTGTGGTAATGTAATGCGCATCAGAAGCATGTCTTCACAGACCTACCAGTGACTCGGCATGGTGAAGGCAAGAATACACATCAGCAAGAATGCGAGAAACGTTGGGTGAACCAATAAGAAGGAAACATTCTCACTAAACATCATGTCACAGATGGATCTGTCACCAACAAAATCTGCAGGAGCACACAACACACATTGCTGGCGGTGGTCCAGTCTCATCCTCATATTGAAGGTACTGTTCAGTGTGTCACTGAGACATGAAGTGTCAAAGATCTTTACAGCACGGAGATGGGCCCTTTGGCCGAAAATGGTTCTCGCTGACGAAATTTTCTGTACACGGTAAACCCTCTCCTCTGCACTTGAGCCATATCCTTCTGATCCTTTCCTATCCATGTATTTTTCCAAACGATTTGTAAATGCTGTTAATATACCCACCTCAACCACTCTGTCTAGGAGAAAGTGAGGACGGTAGATGCTGGAGATCAGAGCTTAAAAATGTGTTGCTGGAAAAGCACAGCAGGTCAGGTAGCATCAAAGGAGAAGGAGATAGACATTTCGGGCATAAGCCTGAAGAAGGGCTTATGCCCGAAACGTCGATTCTCCTTCTCCTTTGATGCTGCCTGACCTGCTGCGCTCAAGCAGTTTGTACATATGCTCACCATCTTCTGTTTAAAAATATTGCCCCACAGGTTCCTTCTCATTGTTTCTCCTGTAATCTTAAACTGATGCCCTCACTTTTTCTGTTCACTTTCAGAGATCTATGACCCCGAAATCCAAGACGTCACTGATAACCTGCATTTCATGAGGCCATAACATTCACCAGGAAACTCTCACCTTAGTTTGACTTTCCAAACTGCAAAATCTCACACTTATCTCTAATGATCTCGATTTCCCATTACTCAGCCCACTTCCACAGATGATCAAGTTCCTGCCGCAATTTCTGAGAACATTCTTCATTACCCCCACTTTATTGGCATCAAACGTGCCAATCCTGTCTTCTGCATTTTTATCCAAATCATTGATATAGATAACAAACAATAATAGGACCAACACTCACCCCTGAGTCACTCCACAAGTGAAATACCTCCAGTCCGACAAGTATCCTTCCACGGTACCTCTCTGTTTCCTATAATCAAGGCAATTTTGCATCTCATTTTCCAGCCAGCCCTGGATTCCATGTGATCTAAACTTCGCGAACAGGCTGAATGGGAATGCTGTAGATGCTGAAGATCAGAATCAAACAGAGCAGTGCTGGAAAAGCGCGGCCGTTCAGGCAGCATTCCAGGTGCAGGAAAATCAACAGAATGATTCCTGATGAAGATCTTTGCTGGCAATGTCTATTCTCTGCTTCATGTTTGCGGCTTGACTAAATGTGCATATCCAGCACTACGATCTTAGACTCTAACCCTCCAGAACAGCCTACTATGTGTAATCTATGTGGCTTAACAAAATTACATACAGGTAATGTCTACTACCTTTCCCTTTTCAACTTCGCTGTTCACTTCATCAAAGAAATCTACAAAAATGTAAAATATGGTCTCCCACTGGAAAAGCCATGTTGACCATTCCTAATCCAACCCTGTCTTTCCAGAAGCATGGATACTTACCGGAAGAATCATCTCATGTAACGTATCCACCACAGATTTTCAGCTTACTGGTCTATTGTTCCCAAAATTTTCTTTGAAGCCCTTCTTGAATAATGACAGCAGATCCGCTTCCTTTCAATATTCCGGACGTCACCGTGGTTAATAATGATGCAAGAATATCAGCCAGGGACCAAAACATTCATTGTCAAGTCTCTTGCAGTTTTATTGGATATATTCTGGCATTACCCAGCAGATTAATCCATCATCATATATCCTAATATATCCAAGATTTCCTCAACTGTCATATGGTCTGTCCCCAAGATAACTCCACTAATTTCCCTAGCTTTCCAAGTCTTCATGTATTCCTCGATGGTAAACACAGAGTAGAAATATTCATTGCGAAACTTGCCAGTATCCTGCTGTTCGACAGATGCGTGTTCACTTTAGTCCTTGAGGGGCCCTGTTGTCGCTTTAGTTATTTTTTGCCTTTAATATGCTTAATGTTCCTCTTTGCAGTCAGCCCAATCTTCTCAGTCCAGGCTATCTCGTGCCCCTTTTCATCCCCCTGATTTTCTGCTTCAGTAAACTGCTGTATTCTCTGTATACCTCTAGGGATTCCCTTGATCTGAGCTGTCTAGCCCTCTGAAAATCTTCCTTTTTTTCTGGTCCAGCCTCAGTTTCTCTTGTCATTCAGCATTCCAGATTGCTACCAATCTTGCCCTTGGTGCTTGCAGGAGAAATATAGACTGTGATCTCTTGTTATCTCATTTCTGAACGCCTCCTAACTGGCACATGTACCTTTATCTACAAACAAAATGCTCCAATCAACCCCTGCAGACTCCTGTCTAATTCCATCAAGATTCGTCTTGCTCCAGTTTCGAACTTGAACCTGTGGACCTGTTTTGCCCCTCTACATAACTATTTTATAATTAATAGAACTATGGTCACTGGACAAAACGTGCTCCCCCTCTGTCACGTCTGTCACCTATCCTGCCCTTTCCCCAAGGGTAGATTGAGTTTTGCCCATTTCCAATTGAGGCCCTCTATATACTGATTGTGAAAACTTGCTTGAACGCACTTAACTAATTCCACCTCATCTGTGCCTTTTACTTTATGGCAGTATCATTCCATGTTATGGGAACTAAAATCCCCTATTATGACAACTATATTTTTCCTGTGTGTCTCCCCGATCTCCCTTAATATGTATTTCTCTAATTCCCGGTGAGTATTACAGTTACGACAGTAAAACTTTCTCAACGTCACCACTCTTTTATTTCTTAGGTCCACCCACAAAGCCTCGCTGAATGATCATTCCGTTATCAAACCTCTCATTGTTGCTCTCATACTCACCTTCCTCAGAAATGCACCTCCTTAACCGCTGCTTCCAAGAACACTGGTCCAAACATATCACCTGTATCCTGGCACATTAAGCTGCAAGTCCTGTCGCACCCTTATCCATATTTCTATAATGGTTATATTATGGCATTCCCACGTACCTATCCAAGCCCTGAGTTCATCGGCTTTACCTGTCAACCCACTTGCATAGAAATAAGTGCCATTTATTCAAACAGGTATTCTGTGCTGCCTGTGGTGTTTCAACTTGTCCTGTCTCACCAAATTACTAGTTCTGATTACTGTATTTGTTTTGAGCCTCGTACTTGCCTCCCTGCTGGCACGGATCCCACACCACTGCCAATCAATTTTAGTTCCGTCCTCGCAGCACTACCACAGATGTTATGTTACATTTACTCCTGCGAAGTCGAACATACTGCTGACGGACGGAGGAAATCGAAATTGGGCATCCATGGTGCACTGTGGGCAATAATTAGCTGCTGCATCAGTGACCTTCCCTCTATCATAATGTCTGCTGTCCACTGATGTAACTTAAATTTCAGCAGCATTCACAACTGCAACTATATTGAAGAAGTCTACAATGTTCCATCAAGAATTGCAAACAGGGATAGAATGAGGACATTCCATCATTGGAGGAGATTTCTCAGCAATTGGAGCAGATTCTCTAATCTCTCATTCCTGATAAACAGAAAATTGAAGGGAATATTCAGTCTTTCAAATCTACTATACATGACTGCAAGAAGGACTGGTAACGAGCTGGAAGCAAGGAAAGTTATGGATACAGTAGGCTTTATGGGATTATCAGAAGGAATCAACTGCAGTGGCACAGTGACCAGTACTGGGTCTCCAACTATTTGCAACGTTTCTCAATGTTTTTGATAGATGTAAAACATGTATTCTAACTAAACTTATCCAAGACTTTAAGGTAGGCAGAGAAGCAATTGAGTAATCAAGAGGAGGTAGAGAATGTATAAATGGATAAGTAATGGGCAAAAGTTTGCCAGACGTAATATAGTGAAGTCAAATGTGAATATGCCATGACTTTTTTTCAGGAAGGATTGAAGGCAGCATGTTTCTGGAATGGAGAGAGAATACAGGATTAAGTGATCCAGTGTGTATTAGATGGTTCACACTTCCAATTTCAGATATTGGTCGTGTTTCAACAAATCGCTGACTGATAATACCAGTGACCCAATTGCTCCCATTACACACGGCATGTTTCACTGTGATTGGTAGGTTGTGGTGAGTGGTGAGGGGGAGGATGTTTGAACCATCTATCATGGATTCATGTTATCAAAGCTGTTATCCGAGATGGTATTCTTTTCTTTCTATTTGGGAACCCGAAGACGATGGGAAGGGCTGACTGCTTCTGAATGAAGCGGGTGTGGCTGCTGCCTGCTCACTGGGTTTTCATAACATTATGTACTGTGCATGGGCACGCTGCAATGTTAATAGAATGAGACTTCATTCAGTTCCTCTACCTCGCCACTTTGTCATGGGAATTTTATAATACCATGCGCACCATCACGATTCGACTATGTTGGGAAAACAAGGACACAACTGGCAGCTCCCTGCGGAGGTAGAAAATATTGCATTCATCTTATCAAAAATATATATCATCTGTCACTGAATAGTGACATTGATTTCAACATAATGTGAGAACATGGATGCGTCACTCCTCCTTACTGGAAAGTTCTAGGGTAGACAAGCAGGAGTCTTAAGAACACAGCAAGCCAGGCAGCATCAGGAGATGGAGAAGTTGACATTTTGCTGCAACCCTTCTTTAGGACTGGGGTTGTGTGTAAGTGGAACTGCAGGTAAAGGGAGGTAAAAACAATGACTGCAGATGCTGGAAACCAGATCCTGGATCAGTGGGGCTGGAAGTGCACAGCAGTTCAGGCAGCATCCGAGGACAGGCAAAATCCGAGGACAGGCAAAATCGACGTTTCGGGCAAAAGCCCTTCATCAGCTTTATCTCTGCAGGTAAAGGGAGTCGGGCAAGCAGGATAGTGAGGCTTGCTGGAGACAGGTAGAGGATACAATCACCTGGATGGTCGATACAAGGGATGTATCCACTAGGTTGCTGAAAGGAATGGAACGGAGGGCGTTCTGGGAAGGGAGTCGGGGATGTGAAGGGAAGTTATTTGAAATTGGAGAAATCAATATTGAGGCTGCAGACTATAATCTGCCCAGGCAGATGATGAGGCGCTCTTCCTCCAAAGTGCACTTTGATTCCTTGAGGCAATGGAGGAGGCCAATGACGGTCATGTCAGAAATGGAATGACAGGTGAATTAAAATGGGCAGTGCCTGTAAGGTCTGTTAAGCTCCTGCGGGTCCAGCTGTGATGCTCAGCAAAATGTTTTCTTAGTTTAAATTTGGTCTCCCTGATTTGTAGAGAACCACTTTGGGAGAACCTGATGCAGTAAACTAGCTCCGAAGAGAGGCAGGTGAATGTCTGTTTAACCTGGAAGGACGGTTTAGAGCTCTGGATGGAGGTGACGTGGGTGGTGTACCAGCAGGTTTTATGACTTTTCCATTCCGGGGAGGGTGCATGGTGGTTCGTGGGGTGGGTCGGTGGGCAGTCTGGTGCAAACCCAGGACTGTCAAAGGAATAGTTCTTCAGGAAGACAGAGAGGAGTGAGGAGGGGAATATGTTCTTTGTTGTGGTCTAATTGGAGTTAGTGGAAGTGTTTAAGGGTGATGCATTGGATGCAGTGACTGGCAGTTATCTGCACTGGTAACGACTATTGATTTTAACATGTATAAAGAGCCTGAATGTCCTCGGACCAATGCCTACTTATTTTGTACCTTTCCTGTCTATTGTTCTCAGACTCTGACCTCTGCACTGCCTCTCTGTACAGCTGATGATTCCTGTTCGTGCTGTCGGTGATGGTCCTGCTCGTACTTTGGGTAACACATCGAATGGAGCCCATTTATCATTAAACGGTGGAAACCGTCCTCTGCAATAATTAGTCTTCATGGAGACTGTCATACTAATCTTCTCAAAACTCACTGTCGTTTATCGCAGTTAACGTACAAACAGTTTCATTCACCCCCTTACATCACTTCTCATATCACACTAAAAGAGGACACTTATTCCGTCTGGATGAATGGAATGGCTGAGGGTTGCTGAGGTATGGAAAATAAATCTTTCAACAGTTTTCATCTTGCTTCCTTGTCTTGAGGGAGTAGTGCCAGAAGACTATCGGGTTTTATATCTTCAACAGCGACTGACCAGCTACGCAAATATTTGGTGGGGAAATTTCGAGGGAACACACCTGGAAGATAATATTCATTGCTCAATGACCCTGTGTGACGCCGATCCTATTTTTAACAAACTGTTATCAAATACTTTCATAACCATGTGCATCCTTTACACATTATTCAGAGCATCATGTTTGCTGCGCAGTAATAGGAGAAATCAATTCTGATCTCAAGTGCCTGCCACAGAGGATAAGAAGAGACCATTCAATCCACTCTTGCCTATTATCGCTTGAAGAGCTCAAAGGCTGGAACGTTATCACGTTTGCAAAGGAAATCAATGAAAATGTAGAGAGGTGTTACTGCAACGGTGCGATTTCTCACTGCGAGATCTCCTGGAATATATTCCGTTGTTTGTGCTCCAGTAACTGAGAAGGGAGAGATCTCCATCTGATACAGTTTACCGGTTGATCATCATCCAGGGATAGCTGAGTCATTGAATATATCGAGGCTATTACAGAGAGAGAGGAGTAGGCCGTTCAACCTCGAGAGCCTGTTATTGGAGAACAGGAGGATTCTACTCACCCTATAGGCTATGCTACAGAGTAAAAGGAGAAACCCAATCAGTTTCTCTAATCTGATTCAGAGGACCAGGAAGACGTCATTAAGCCTGTGGAGCTGTGTGCAGGGAACAGGAGGAAGCCATTCACCGTCTCGAATGCGTTACAGAGGAACTGACGGAGCCCATTTAGCCTATCATTTTTTTTTTGTTGCAGAACAGGAGGAGGATATTCTGCCTTATGAGTCCCTTACAGTTAAACAAGATGAGGAAATTGAGCACCTTGAGCCTATTGCATCGGAACAGGAGAAGGCCCTTTTGCCACTGAAGCCAATTATGGAGGAACAGAAGGAAGCCAAACAGCCGCTTGAGACTGTGACACCAGAACTTCAGGAGTCTATTCATCCTCTGGAACATGGTAGAGATCAACAGGAGAAGGACATTCAGCTTCTTGAGCCTAGGAACAGGACGGTGACATTCAACTTTTCCAGCCAGCAACAGGAGAACAGGAGAGACCATTCAGCCACTTAAGCCAGTTCCCGGAGCAGAAGGACGCCATTCTGCCGCTTGAGTCTGTTACAGCGGGTCAGGAGCAAGCCATTCAGTCTCTTGAACCTGTTACATTGGAACAAGAGAAGGTAATTCCCTTACGATTCCCTTTAGGAAAGGAACTCATTGACAATACCTGGTCTGCCCCACATGAAACTTCAGGTCCACAGCAATGTGGTTGCAGCATAACTGCTTAATGCGTAATTGGAGATAGCAGTAAATAATAAATGGCCAGCGAAGCCCTCATCCCGTGAATGAACAAAACACATATTTCCCGGGAGACAGTCAGGGAAGCAAGGTTGGGTTTCCTTTAAGACTCTCAAATTGAGGATCGGAGCGCAGCCATTTAGCCTCATGTGTCTATTACAATCGAGCATGTTGAGGCCATTCAGCTTGTCGACACTGTTACACAGAAACAGAACTATGCTATTCAGTCTCACTAGCAAAAGGAGGAAGTAATTCATCATCTAGAGCCTTGAGACTGGATGACACTATTCAGCTGTTCGAGTCAGTTACAGAGGAGCAGGCGGCAGTGATTCAGCCAGCCATGAAAGCTGGGGTATTAACGGAATGCAGCCTGAGCTCAACTGTCATCTCATGGACAAGTGAGTCAATGTTTCGAGGAAACAACGAGGAACGGGATGTTTAGGCAAAATTGCATCAACAATGTACACTCTGAATGGAGCAGAAAGCTCGAGAGATCGCTTTCGATAAAAACTCTGCAATCAACTGCTGTTACTAAGTTATATGTTCTTCTCCTAACCAAATCTTCGACTTTATTAGAAGATCGATGAAGATTCCGTTTAGCCAGTCAGGGTCATTATGAGACAGATGGAGTCAATTCCGCTGCCCTAAGAATTTGGAAATGAATAGAAAAACGTCATGGCACACAGAAACCTATGAACATAAACAATACGGTGCGTTGCTTTTCAAAAGTTCCAGACTGATATTAAGGAAAAGGGGAGACCTGGCTATTTACAGAAAATACAGAGTCAAGATAAATGTTTTATTTCGGCTTGTAAAACTATATCTAGTGGAGTGCCTCACTCTTCACGGTGGTGTCATCAATGATTTACAAACTATATTAATGGTTTATTACAACGGACCGATTTTGTTGGAACTCAATTAGCTGATAACCTAAGGTCACATGGAGGCCGTTGAATGTCAATGAATTGTCAAATGGAGTCCGATCTTCTGCAACGGGTTACAGGCAGGGGAGGTTCGTGATCATAGCTTTAGCGTAAGTTGTGTAATGTGGGTGAAGGGATGTTTTTGTTTTAGTAGGAGGACCTAACAACAGCAAACAATCTGAATGAAAAGAGGGTGCAGAATTTGATGGTGCAGAGGTTGTTTGTATCCGTGATGAAACAGATGAAGTCAGTTTCCAGATGCAGCAAGTGGTCAGCAAGCTAAATGGAATAATACTGTCTCTTGCAAAGTGTGTTGGTTTGAATCGCAGCAATGTTTTACTGTACCTGTACGGGGCATTGCCGAGACCACGTCGAAGTGCAGTTTTCATTCCCTTAAACGGTTTTACAGAAAAAGATACAACTGCTTCAGAACATTATTGAAAGACGTATCACTTTACTCAGTCCTTGGGCGGAGGTCTTATGTTACAAAGAATTAACAGTTCACGCCTGAAAGTGAGAGATGTTCATATTGAACCACATCAGATCTTGAGCAAACTGATTTAGGATGGATGTTTTCTACTTTTTTGGGGACTAAGACGGGGGATTCAATTTTAAGAATAGGAGACATTCATTTTAAACTGGCTATTATGAGGACATCTTACATTTATATAAAAATTACATGGGCACATATAGACGGGCCTTCAAATTGTAAAATGGGTACTCATTTTAGTACAGAAATGGCATTGGATCCAATAGCAGCTGTGCTGCACCTACACGGATAAGAGAACTAGATGGAGTCATACAGTCAGAGAATAGTCAAGGAGATTCCACATGGTCCAGTTTGGGGCTCGGATAACATTACTGAATGATTCAACACATAGAGGGAGAAAGCTTAATTCTCCTGACAACGACTGCTTAATTTCCCCGTCAAATACTCTCTATCTGCCTTTCTGTCTCATTCTGTCTCTCGTTGTCTCTTCTCTCTCCTCACAAAAATGTTAGTGAACTGAAAATCCATCTGTCAATTTTACCACATGAAGGGTTGCAGTCAAGGATTCATTGGAAATTGCCTAGTTCTGACGATAAAGATTTCTGTCCATTGGGCTAACTGTTCCTACAGGAAATCCATTTGCCAAAGCCTGTGAGAAGAATACCTTTAGAAGCAGAAGAACATTTGGGACATTTCCTTTAATCATGAGCTTAATTATTTTTGGACTAAGGTATTTTATACTGAGAGTCGGCGGAGATTTCATGGATTTTACTTTTCCTCAGGTGTCTGTTTCTGTGTGTACTTCCATGACCACTTGTGTGTGCATATATCAATAATTTTGGAAAAGGACATACTGATACATATGTCTACAAAGTGTGAACTATTTGTCATTCGTCTTATCATGGGGAGAAAGTGAGGTCTGCAGATGCTGGAGATCAGAGCTGAAAATGTGTTGCTGGAAAAGCGCAGCAGGTCAGGCAGCATCCAGGCAAGAGGAGAATCGACGTTTCGGGCATAAGCCCTTCTTGATTCCTGAAGAGGGCTTATGCCCGAAACGTCAATTCTCCTGTTCCCTGGATGCTGCCTGACCTGCTGCGCTTTTCTAGCAACACATTTTCAGCAGCATTCGTCTTGTCATGACAGTTTCAGTAACTTTGTTCAGGTAATAAGCTAGTTATGTTTTGCAGTATAGAGAAACCCACATGACCTTTTTAAAATATTGAACCTGACACCAGTTTGAGATCTACGTACCTGTCATATCCCCAACGTATTTATATTGCAATTTTGTCGTGATCATTGGACGAATGCAACTAGAAAATGACACAGTGCCCTCTAACTTAGGTCAAACAAGAGTGAGGAGAAATGCTCAAAGGGCAGTTCAAGGTTGCCAGAAGTTTGTTGTGTCTGGGTGTTTGCATTTATTAGAAGCTGAAAATGTGTTGCTGGAAAAGCGCAGCAGGTCAGGCAGCATCCAAGGAACAGGAAAATCGACGTTTCGGGCATAAGCCCTTCTTGATTCCTAAATAGGGCTTATGCCCGAAACATCGATTCTCCTGCTCCTTCGATGCTGCCTGACCTGCTGCACTTTTCCAGCAACACAGTTTCAGCTCTGATCTCCAGCATCTGCAGTCCTCACTTTCTCCTCGAAGATTTATTAAAAGCTGCCCTTGTTAGCCATTTGATAGAAAATTGAGTGAAAGATAATGAATTGCTGACAGGAAAATGCAGCTCAGACTACATCCAGATTAGCCACAGATTTAGTGTCTTCTGGAGCAGTGGCAAAATGTCTAATGACCGACTCCTCTTCATTCCTGCGTGATCCTATTCCATTCAGCCCTTACAGTTACTACACAGGATTAGGCGAAAGTCATTTGCTCCTGGTATCTAGAGCACAGAAACAGAGGAGACCATTCAACTCCTCAAGACTGTTGTACACGCTGTTTGGGGAAGCTTTGGAAAATGTAATTGGAAAACCCATTCCAGCTACAAAAGAGGCCGTTCAATTTCTTTCAGTGCATAACCTCTCTGGAATTTGTGCTTCATTTGTTGATTATTTTGTAGAACCACATTGACTGCGAAATTCCAGGGAAGATAGTGCAGTCCCCTGCATCTTCTGTTTTGTAGAGCTTCCCTTCTGTGTTGTCTTGTCTCCACGTTTTTAACTTCAACTCAGATACATTGTAAATGCAGTACCCATACATCGTCCAGAATGCGGTCTCCAGACACCTGGAACTTGCTGAATGAAGACAGCAGCTGAAAGCACAACCCAAAGAAAAATCATGCACGAAACCTCCACTGACTTTCCAATGCCAGCTGCAAGTCAAATCCACACACACACACACACACATGGCGCAAACCATTAGAGTTGAAAATGTCTTCCTCTTCTCGGTTTATCTCCGTGTCTGAAAGAGCCGTTATATTTCCTGAAAGTCTTACGTGAACAGTTCATTTTTACATTGTAGCAGTTGATAACGTAACAATGCCTTTCTCTGTATCTCAGCAACCAGTATTGCTGCTGGTTTTGAACACCACAATTGGAGAAGAGAGACAAAGGGAACACAACCCACTTTAAGCATGGACATGAACAAATGGTGGTGAAATTCGTGAATTTGGGAAATGGGGAAATGTTAACTTGACCCCACAATTTATTTTCCACCCAGTTCTTCATCAGCAATTTGTTTGCTTGTGTCTCTTAAATTTTCTCTGCCTTCATCAGTACATTTCTCCATCCAGTCAACTCGAACCTCACCCCAAACACCCCCAATCCCTCATATCAGCACAAATAATATTATTTCATATATACTTTCTGATAGAGCCAGAGAGTCACAGACATGGACCACGCTCAAACAGATTTTTCCATCCAACCTGTCCATGCCGACCCGATTTCCTACATCCAGTACGATTTGACATATATTGTCCCATATCCCTCTTCACCCTTCATTATGGATAAACCAATACGGACGCTTTTTTTAATGCTTAACTTGAACCAGCCTCCACCTCTTCCTCTAGCAGCTCATTGCATTAATGCACCAACATTTGTGTGAAAGCTTTGGCTATGATAGCGCTTATAAGTCTTTCGTCCTGGACCAGGAAACATTGTCCTCTCGTTGTGGATGCCTCCACCCCAGGGAACAGACCTTGTCTACTTACCAAATACATGCCCCTCATGATTGTATAAGTCTCCATAATGTCAGCACTCAGCATCCGACACTCCAGGGAAAACAGCCCTAACCTGTTCAGTCTCTCCATACAGCTCAAATCCTCCAACTCTGGCAGCATCATTGTAAACCCTTTCTGCACCTTTTCAAGTTTCACAACATCCTTACTACACGGGAGAAACCATAACTTTACACAATATTCCAAAATTGCCCTAAGGAATGTCTTGTGCAGTTGTAAAATAATCTCCCAACTCCTAAACTCAATGGTATCAACAATAAATGAAAGCATCCCAAATGCATTCTTCATTGTCCTATCTACCAGCGACTCCACTTACAAGAAACTATAGTTCTGCACTCCAATGTTACTTTCTTTAGCAGCACGTCCTAGGATCTTACCATTATGTTTCTAAGTTCTGCCATGATGTGTCTTTCCAAAATGCATAACCACATATTTATCTCAATTAAACTCCATCTGCCAAACGTCGGTCCACTGGCCTGTCTGATCACGAACCTATTGCACCCTGAGCTCGTCTTTTTCACTATTACCTCTACCTCAAATTTTGCTGTCATCTGCAAAAGTCCTAAATTACCTCACATTGTCAAATCCAAGTCATTTGTATATGTAACGAAATACTGTAGCCCCAGCACCAATCATTTTTTCACACTGATGGCCAAAGTACTCCAGCCTGAAGAACAATTCTCCAAGACCATCCTCTGTCTTCCACCTTCGAACCAGTTCTGTATCCAAATGTCTAGATCCCCATGTAATGCGTGTGATATAACTTTGCAAACCAGTCTACTGGAATGAACATTTTCGAATGTCTTACTGAAATATACATAGATCACCCTGTGCTTTCATTAGAGTTTGTTTCTTCTTCAAAAACTGAATTAATTTAGTGAGACATGATTTCCCATGAACAAAGGAGAAAATGAGGACTGCATCTGTAGAGATCAGAGTCAAAGGGTTTGATGCTCTTGGAGGTGAAGGTAATAGGTCACAGAGGAGGGTGGGCTGATAGGTGGGAAGGAAGATGGACAGGTAAGACAGGTCAAGGAGGAAGTGCCTAGTTGGCAGTTTGGATCTGGGATTTGGCGGGGGATGGTGAAATGTGGAAACTGGTGAAATGCACATTGATATTGGGTGGCTGGATGGTCCCAAGGCAGAGGAGGACAACCACATAGAGTTCTTCAAATAGCACTATTACTTTCCCATGTTGTCCCACTGTTAGCTGGACTGCACCTCCTCCCACCCTGCCTCCTGTAAAATGTCTATCCCTCTTTCAGAATTCCTCTGCCTACAACCAATCTGCTTCCAAGGGAACCAATTCCACAATAGAACATTCCAGATGGCCTCTTTCTTTAAAGAGAGAAAATTTCTCTACCACGTGGTCGGTGATGCCCCCAGCGCATCTCCTCCACTTACCCACCTCTGGCGTGAACTCCACCTCTCCAATTGCAACAAGAACCCCCGGTCCTCACCTTTTACCCCATCAACCTCCGGATATACCGCATCATCCTCCGCTATTTGTGTCATCTCTAGTCAGATACTACCACGAGGGATATATTCTCCCGAAAAAACCTTTCTGCATTCAGCAAAGATCATTCCCTCGTTGACTCCACTGTTATGTCCACGCTCCCCACCAATACACATTCCAGTCAAAACACCTTCCGTTGTCACCGCAAGAAGTATAAAACCTGCCCTCACCCCTCCCTGCTCACCTCCGTTCAAGGCCCCAAAGGATCCTGTCACATCCAAAAGAGATTTACCTGTACTTCCACACACGTCATCCACTCTACTCCTTGCTCTCGATGTTGTTTGCATCGGGGATTCAGGGCGACAACGTTTGAATCATTTCAGAAAACATCTCTGGGACACACCCATGAAACAACGGCAATGTCCCGTGGCCGAACAACTTAAATCCCCCTCCGAATCCTCCTATGGTATGCAGGTCCTGTGACTTATCCACTGCCAAATCCTTACCACAAAATGCGTGGAGGAAGAATGCCTCATCTTCTGCCTTGGAACCTTCCAACCATATGGGATCATTGTGGACTTTTCGGATTTCCCTTCCCACCATCTTAATTTATTTCAGTTCCAACCTTCTAACTCGGCACTGCACTCATGTCCTCCCCTTGCTCTCCATCTTCTTTCCCACCTATCTGTTCCACCCTCCTCGCGACTTTCTTCCCAACTTCATCTACCTATTGCATTCCCAGCTACATTCCCCCACCACCATCCCCAGCCCCTCAACTTCCTTTATCTCTCAGTCCATATTGGCCTTTTGGGCCACCCCCTCTTTGCTGATGAAGAACATATTCCAGAAACGTCACTTTCCTTGCTCTTCAGATGCTGCGTGACAGGCTCTGGTGTTCCAGCACAACACCTCCACATGCACACAGCCATGTTGACCTATCCTAATCAGTCCTTGCTTTGAAAAATGCATGCAATTCCTCTCCGTTAGGATTCGCTCCAATAACTTGCCAGCCACCAACTTCAGGCACACCAATCTATAATTTCCTGACATTTCCATACCACCTTTTGAAATAGTGGTAACATGCTATCCAACCTCTGGACTGCTGCACCTCAACTGCGACTATTGATGATCCAAATGTCTGACAAGGTGTCAAGCAATCACTGCACTGGATTCCAACTGAGTTCTACACGACACGTGATCACGTCCTGGGGTTTTAACCTTTTTTCGGTTTAAGACATTCAGGGCCTCTTCCTCTGGCAGGTGGGCATTTTTCAAGATGTCACCAAATAGTTCCCCACATTCTATTTATTCTCCCCAGTAAACCGTGATGCAAAATATCCATTTAGAATCAGCCCATCTCTTGCGGTCCAATGCATATGCTGCTGTGCAGATACATGATGGATCATATTATCTCTGTAGTTAATGTTTTGTCCTTAACGATTTCATAAAATCCCATTAGATTCTCCTCAACCGTATTTGCAAAAGCTATCTCCTGGTCCCTTTTTCCCCTGCTCATTTCACTCGAGCATACTCCCACAGTCTTTATATTTTTCTAAGCATTCACTCGATCTCTGCTGCCTATACCTGACAAATGCCTTCTTATGTTTCTAAAGCAAATCCTAAAATTGTCTCGTGATCCAGATTTCCAAAAGCTGCTAGCATAGCCGTTCAAGTAACAATCTGATGTTGGACCACAGGACTAGAAAAGTTATCTGTTTATCCCGACAGAGACTGCTATACCTGCTGAGATTCTACATTATCTGAAAGTGAGGGAGAATTTGTTTCAGATCTCGAGCGTCCACCATTTATCTGCCTGTTTCAGCTGTTATATTGTTATTTTTTGAGATACCACCATTGCTGGAAAAAGCTGCGTGTGTTGCCCATCAGTAATTAAACTTGATCGTGAGGCCAACCATATTGTTGTAAGTGTAAAGTCACGCCTAGTCCATACAGGGAAATGATGTTCAACGTCTGTACCAAAGGCATCAGTGAAACATGTAGGCCTCAATAAAATAATGTTGGTTATTTTATAGTTGCCATTAGTGAGGTTACTTTTCATTAGAATTTTATTTTTCAAATGTAGGCACTATGGTATGATTAGAAAAAATGCCTTTTGAGCAAAACCTCATGCCTCTAAATTACACTTCCAGTGACGTTCATTCTCTGATATGGAGTCTCGATCATGAAATTACTATTGAAAGAAAAAAAAACAAGTTTGTGGTCAAAACTTTTGTAATTGGAAGAGTGGTAAGAAGAAACCTGGAGCCATATGGTGTGACGTGACAAAGTGGTAGATTATGGCACTGGTGCAGTGGTGGAGACTGGGGACATTATGCAGGTGGATTGTGGATAGGCTTGATGGCAGACAGAATGCAGAAACACAAAACAGTTCAGTTGAAAAGAGAGACTCGATAATCAGATCAATCTTTTTCGTTTTTAGGTGTTTCAAAATGAAGAGTGTGAAATTCGTGGAAATGGAATGGAGTGAAACTGGAGATAATAGTTTATGACTTTGTCGAGTATAAATGATATCAAAAAAACTAATGCTCGTAGTAGGTTATAGAGTTGACAAAGATAGACTTACCAGGAACACCAACAATAGCGAGGATGGGATAGTAACCCACCTGAATTATCATCAGTACGGCTCGAATCCGCAATTCTAACCAAGCCCAATCTCTTGAAAGGAAAAGAAGTCCCAGAGATAAGCTTCTGTTCAGCGTTGGAACATCCCAGTCTGTTGCACTCAGATTCTGAATCATTACTGCAATATCCAGTCCCTTGTTCTCACATTCACTCCCTCGGCCTCTCACCGGAGCAGCTGATCAGAAGATATCGGGGCTGATGATGCCCATGACGTGATGTGTCACGTTAAAGGAAGCTCCTTATTAATCAAAGAGGGAAATCCTCCAGTGACAGAATTAGGATCAATGGAGACAGACATTAATAACAGTCGCTAAACAAACAGTTCCTGTTAAACACTTTCAGGAAAACATAGAACACAGAACAGTACAGCAGAATACAGATCCTTCTACCCTCGATGCTGTGCCGACGTTTTATCCTACTCGAAGATCGAACCAACCTTCGTAATCTTCGTTTTACAATCATCTGCGTGACTATCCAAGAGTCGCTCAAATGTTCCTAATGTATATGACTCTACCACGGCGACTGACAGTGCATTCCACGTACCCACCACTCTCTATGTAAAGAGCATGTCTCCAGCATCTCCCAAAAAGTTCCTTCATCATCTTAAAGTTATGATTCCTTGGGAGAACCATTTTCTCGGAAAAATCTTTGGCTATCCATTCTACTTTGCCTCTCATCATCGTGTGTACCTCTATTAATTCACACTACAAATCCTATGCTGGCTAAGTGATGAAACTCCATGGTATGTTGCTGATTTGTCATATAAACGCATGCACAGCCCAGTCGATGGTCCAGAACAACAAGTGCAATTAGTTAGCTTTTCAGAATGTATCAGAGCTTCCGTGGCTGCCATCACATAGAATAACACAATAGAGAAGAGGTTCATCGAATCTTCACAGCCAAGTACTGATTCAACAGTTTTATAAAGTTTGCGAGATTTCTTACCTCAACTACCCTCCCAAGCGATGCAACGCAGACCCATACCAACCTTTGAATTCAAGACAGATTCCGCAATTCTTCTGTCATAATCTGGCGTTTTACTTTGGAAGTGTGATAGTTTGTTCCTTACTCTTTGACTAATAAGTACATCTGTCGTCTGTTCACCCTGTCCATATATTTCATACTCTGATCTGCCACAGTATGGTGACCCATAAAACTTCCTTGGTGCAAAGAAAAGAAACAAGCAGACTTGGCCTCTCTTCAGAGTTTGAGTACTCTGTTGTCTTGTTTCTTTAGAAGAGCATTACCTCACTATTGTCAGTGTTACATTTCTGATCTGGCTTTCTGAACTCTCTGTTTATATCATCCTGTAAATTGCCACTTTCCCCTTTGCTGGAAAGCCACCCAATTAATCTTCCTGTCATCTCCAAAATAAGATATCATTCTTTTCCCTATCACCCACCATCTCAAAAATTCCCATCATCATAATTTATAAATATCACAAACACCAATTTCCTTCCTTGTCTCGACATGATGTTTGCAGAGGAGGAATTGAAATGTCCAGTCTCTTGATTGTCTTATTTTGCTGAGTTTAAAGAGTCATGGCGTAAAGTCAGCCTTCTTTGCTCCAATGTGAAATGCCTGATCTCTCTTAAACTTAATTCCTAGGCATGCCCTTTATTCAAGATAACATCCTATTAAATCTGCTCTGCACCATCTCAAATGCTTCCAGATCCTTCCTGTAATGAGGCTATCGGAACTGAACGCAACCTGGTTTTAATAGAACTGAAGCATAACCTTTGGCTCCTAATCTCAATCCCCTTGCTAACGAAAGCCAACACATTATATGATTTCACAACAAAATTATCAACTTTGGTGTCAATGATTAGGGATCTATATTCGACTTGCAACAGAATGATGAGTCAGTAAAAGATTGTGTGTGTGTGTACCTATTCAGAAAATGAATCAGAATGTACACTAAGGCTTATTATCTTAAAAATAGAATGGTTAAGATGGAAATGGAAAACAACGCATGTTACTGTAGAGAAGAAATGGGCGGAATTGCACCAGAATATCTTTCCGATAGCACACAGACAGGAAGTACTATGGGTAGCACATGTGTTACCAACAGGAGCTCAATTGATGTGAGGACGAATCAACATCAGATTGGTGCTGGACAAGCACAGCAGGTCAAGCAGCATCTGAGGAGTAGGAAAAGCCCTGCAACTAGACAGTAATTTCCAGCATCTGCAGATTTTGCCCGGTGGAAGGAAGACTCAAGCTGATGTCCATGATAATTTCTAGTGACCTTGAATGCACAAAGGTGTGGTTAAAGTTTGCCATACATGTCACACCTGCCAAATGATAGGTAATCCACAGGCATTACTAAAACCAGCACCTTTGTTACCAATTCCAGCATTTGAAGAACATTTCCCGCGGGTTATGATTGACTGTGTAGTGCCCTTCCCTGAAACTGAAAGCAGGAACGAGCACTTGCTCACCATAAAGGTTTTGTTAACCAGATTTCCCGACACAATTCCATTATGGTGCATTAAGGCAAAAAGTGCAGTGGAGGATTAGTCGCTTTGTTCACGCGGTATGGACTACCCAGAGTGATTCCGTCACACCAAAGATCTAACTTTACTCTTAGGCTGTTTATAAATATTTGGAAGTTTATTCATAAAGCACTCGACATCAAGTGTGTATCATCCTGCACCCCAGGAAGCCATTTAAATATGACATCAGACATTGAAGAGTATTATAAGAGCGTATTGTCAGGATTACCTGAATGATTAGGATAAAGATATATCATTGCACGTCTATAGATCCGTCAATGTTGCACCCATGTTGATAGGCTTGTTGTGAATGCATGTGTTTGCTTTCATGAGCAAGAGGATTGAGATTAGGAGCCTCGAGACCATGCTGCACAGCTATGAAGACCAGGTTGCAACGCACGTGGAATATTATGCTCATTGATAGCCTCATTATCAGAAGGATTTGAAGCGTTAGAGAGGGTGCAGATGTCATTTAACAGGATGATGCCTTGATTGGAGGGCATGCCACATGAAGTGAACTTGATCTAGCTCGGACATGTCTCATTGGAGCGAAGAAGGATGACTTCACGAGATGACTCTTTAAACTCAGAAAAAGAAGCCAATCAAAAGACTGTAATTTTGAATTTTTCCTCTGCCAACAGCATGCCAACACCAGGAAGGAAATCAGTGTTTGTTTGTGATATTCATAAAACTTGATGATGAGAATTTGTGAGATGCTGGGTGACAGGGAAAAGATATTGTTTGTGATTCCAAATGGCCCCAGCGAATCGACTCAGTTTACTTGCTTTGTAAGTGAGAAGCCATCAGTAATTACTGAAAAAAAAAATGACATGAACAAAATCGCTGATCTCACACTTGGATTATGTGTCTGAACTGAGCTAGACATTAAATCAGCGATGTGAGTTAACTGAACAGCTCCAAAGATGTCAATGCATAGAATATAGCAGATGGCAGATAAAAAAAGCTATAAATTTCGAAAGCTTTCCCATCGAGTTGACGTATTTGTATTGTTACCAGTAGCAGGCGAGCCCTTCAGAGTCAAGTTTAATGGTTACAACCAAATTGAGAGAAACAAAACATCAGGTAAACTGTCTGGTAAAAACGCCAGACAGAAAACATAACCTGTTTCTGAAATGTCATGTGAGAACATTGAAATCCACCTATAATAAAGACAGAGAACTGGGGAAACAGGTGATAGGTACGGATCCGTAGTGTGAGGAATCAAATCAAGATGTCATGGAGTTTGATGTGTCTCAAAATACGATAAATAATGAGGTAGTTTTTTTGACGTCTGGTAGAGGATCGTGTACTGTCTGTCTCAGGACCAAATAATCTGGTTGAAATATTTGTTGCAGCAATATGAGGACATATGCAGGAATAAGATGGGGAGGTCTAGTACTATTGTACATGAGGTGGAAGTAGGGAATGCTGTTCCGATAACAGCATCACTAAATACTTAATCGTCTCAAACCGTAGAGGTCCAGACAGAATTGGATGAAATGCTCAACGAAGATGTCATTGAATCGAATGAGAGTGATTCGAGTTCTCCAAATTTGTTCGTGCTCAAACCTGACGGGATTCAACAATTTTGTGTGAACTATCGGAATGTCAATGCTGTGACAACATCGTACTCATATCGAGTAACAAGACTAGAGGAAAGTATGGAGAAAGTTGGACAAGCAAGTTACGTCGCAAAGTTGGATTTATTGCGTGGTTATTGACACGTGCAATTATCAAAGAGAGCAAACAAAGTTTCTGGATTTGTCACCCCAAATGAGCTACATCAATTCAAAGTGATGCTTTTTGCTTTGAAGAACGCACCAGCCACATTTCAAAGTCCCATGAACAAAGTTGAGGTTTGTTTAACACATAGTGCAGTTTATCTGAATGGTGCAGTGCTCTTTCATGAGTCATGAATATGTCAGAAGTACAGATGACAGAGCTCTTGAACTGAAAACGAGGATGAGTTCCTCAATAGGGTGTGAGCACAGCTCGATCATCTCAAGAATTCTTTGTATCATTTGAGGTTTCAGGAACAATCTCATTGATATTTCCTCTCTGAATATCAGAACACATAAGGCTATGGGCCAAAGACAGGAAAACATGCTTAGAATATTTCAAGATTTGATGTCTCGCACTGATGCAATGAGCCAAATCGTCTATTCCCATGCTGTAAAACTCGGAGACAGGCAGAAACGGTTCTGCAGCCAAAACGATCACAAATAAAAAGACAAAAGCAGTGCCATTGGGAAAAGATACGAAAGCTTCTGTCCCTTATCAGTTTCTCTAATGCTTTGGGATCAGCTTCCGCAGCGCTGTGGCCTGCATTTGGCTCATGGTTACAGAATGTCAATTCTGCCCTGCTAAGATTTCGTCATGACAGTTTTTCTGATACATTTTTCAGATCAAGAAATAACCTGTGGAGCTGTCAGGTAATCTATTTTGTTCGAAACGTTATTCAGGTTAACATGAAACAAAAACAAACTATTGATGTTAGAAATCCGGATCAAAAACATGAATGGGGAAAGAAAGTCAGTAAGCCCTGCAGCGTCTGTGGAGATAACAAAAACGTCAATGTTTCAGATCAACAGTACCAGGTTAATAATATATTTCTATATTATAATCCCGAGATAATTAACAGTTCTATTTGTTTAAACAACTTTTTTATCATAATCTCATATTGGCTTCCAACTGTCAAATTTAAATTATTATAAATCCTTCATCGGCTGTAATGCTGCTTCCATTGTCATAAACTGGTGAAAGGCAATATTTAAATGGTTGAAATTTTATTTTCTGTTCTGTTAGGTCGCAGCCATATCGAAAGCAGAATTTGTCCTTTCAGTGTCTACCTCAATGTTTTCGCTGTTTGCAGCTCTTTATCTCTACAGTTGGTGTACGATGAACGAACAGTGTTATGGACTCTGCCAGTCCACTCAAAACATTCTTCAGCAGGCAGGCCAGTCCGAAGTTTGCTCGTTGTTTTGGTAAGTATACAGTCAAATTTACCTGGAGTAAGGTAGCTAGGTTGACTAACAGGTTTTAAATCAGACAAAAATTTACTCTCAAATTACGGAACGAAACACAAAGATCAGAATAAAGAATGCCCACAGAACTCAATATATCCAAACCAGAAGTAATTATGCGGTTCCATTTGTATACGACAGTCCCAGTAAACAAAGCCCCTAAACGAAGAGGTAAACGGAAACACACAGGCTTAGAGGTTGACGTTGGAAGGGCAGAAAGAGACAGATTGTAGCAGCCTGTGTTGACACAACCCACTGCTGAACTGATCTGTCTAACAACAATAATTCAGCTTCCAGGACTGATCACTCCCCCCTTCTGAAACATGAAAACTGTGACTTAAATTCGCATCTGTTTAGGGAAGCAAAAATGTCTCACAATACTCTTTTCACCTCTGTATCAACCGAGCCAACTCAAAGCCCGAACGGAGCGAATCCTTTGAGAAAGTCAAGTGCACAGTATCCTTGACAAAGAACCGCGTTAAAAAAAAGCAGGTTGTGACAATACTGAGAGCAGAGACTGGCAGAGATAAGGTCGTGACGTCTGTGCTATTGCCACAACATTCACAGGTATATCTGCAAAGTCTCTTGCATGTCCTCATTATTCCCATCAAACTAGGAATGAAGGAGTGAGAATAAAAGAAGAGATGAGCAAGAGCTCCTGTTGAACAGAGGGAAAAAAAGAACTCCATATTGAATTAAATGTCAGAAAGAATCGACAATTACTAATCGGGCCCAACCATGCGAAAATACTGGTTACACCAACCGATAACAGGCAGAGATCAACACAGGGAGGACGCTGTGTTGTGTCCATTATTACGCTGGATCAACAACGTGGAATGTGAGGGACATTCACGCAAGAAATACTCAAATCAAGGTACAGGCACCTCTCAGGTTTCAACCCATGATCTCCTGTTTATTAGTCAGGGTCTTTAACCAAATGAGCCATGGCGCAACACGGGAATCTCCTTTCCCCATACATATAGACATTACTTTAACCACTCTATCACAGTAACTCAGTTTTTTTTTAACTTCGGTATCAATGTTGCTCAACAAGAAATTCAATTAACACTTCCGCAAAATGCAAAGATTCTCATCTGAACATACTCCACTGAAAATGCACAGAAAGAGATAATCTCCTCATGCAATGATTTGAAACTAACATTTTGATCTGTATAATTTTAAAAGGATGAAGAGAATCCATTCATCATCTCGGCTTCCATGAACTGCGTTAGTTCACACCGACAGAACCTCACACGAGGCAAAGAATCATTGTGATTAATTGACCAGGAGTGGTGTGTGTCCATGTAAAGAGTAGATAGTAAAGCTGACCCATGAGCACCGAAAAAGGGCCTTGCACCACCAAGTGCACACGCAATGCCTGCTTCATGCCTGACAGTCATCATCAATTTTCACTTTCATTTCACTTTCTTAATCTGCTCTGAACTTGTCTTGACCGACTGCATATGTCTGGTAAGAAACAGGAAATTATATAAAACAGATTCCCGGGAAATGAACATCATTCACAGGAAGGGTATTAATTGCCCATCCGTAATTACCTCAGAGATGGAACATATGAGTTAATTTCCTGAATCTGAACATTGAGGTACAGTCATGATTCCAGAACGAATGATGTTCCAGGAGTTATACTCAGCGACACTGAAAGAACAGCGACATATTTCCAACTCAGAATGGTGAGATGATTAGTGGCTGGTTTCCTGGTGTATCCTGCTACTGTCCTTCCAGATGAAAGCAATCAATCATTGGACTGATTCTGGAAGAATCGGGGTGTGTATTCAGTTTCTAACCAGGAATTCATTTTTATTCGGATAATTCACAAGTAGAAAACGAGATCTTCATTTCCTAACCAGGAATTGGATTCAGACGTGGGAAATGTGACCTCAGACTCTGAAGCACGGAACGCCCATTGGTTCTGTCAGTAACCCTTGCAACCTGATTTGTACAGACCTTTGTGTCTGTTCTTCTCTTCATTACCACCTTTATGAACGAAGTTCTTGAGTCGAAGTTTCAAAACACTTCTCATTCTCGGCATGAGATTCAGTGTGAAGAAACTGCAGTTGTGAAAATCTGATGTTGTTCAGTAGATGTGTTGTAACAAGGTACAAAACGCAGGCTTGTTTTCAGGCATTCAGCTGAAGTGAAGGGCTGGGATGTCGTTCGACTCAAATAATTCCAAATCCAGCGCTAGGCGCGACTAAAGGCTTATTTCTGAATAATAGACCCTGCGTCCAAGCATGGAGGTGCATTTCAATGGAATCGGTTGGCACCTAGCACAGTGATGAAAAGAAAACGATGAAAAGTTCGAACTGAACAGGAGGCAACACCAAAGCAGGCAACTGAGGACAATTTTTTTTCCATCGCCAGTGAAATTAACACTTTGTATAGTGGGGGCTACCGAAGTAAAGCAATGACGGTGATGGTCATTGCTGGTTATTCACTTTGCGAAACTTTACACGTCTATGTCTCTTTTAACAAAACACGACAAGCTATAATGTTTGCATGCCTCTGCTGCGCCAGTGGTCTTATGAACTATGCGTCTGCGTGTAGATTGGAAGATTGCAGGTTCGAGATGTAACTATCTAGAGTGCGCCTTGCTGCTTTTCCACCGCTGCAAGTTGGCAGTTGACATTACTGAAGGATATAAGTTGGGCGTTGTCTTCTCAGTTTCCCAGATCCCGCAGAAGTGAGGTTTCTGAAATGGCTGGTTGTACGTGACAAGTAAGGAGGACTGTTTCAGCTCATTGTGTGTTTCGTATCTTAGATCACCGCAACACTTCCAGTAGGCTGGAGTAGCTGCTTGTGTCTCACCAAAAGCTTCTGTATTTTTTCAGAACTTGTGTGTGTTAGAACGGACAGCGAACGTGAAATTCACGTAACAGGTAAAATCCGGAGCTTCTGTCCACTCAGGCAATGTGTCTGTGATTCTGTCTTTGTGGGTAAAAATGGGGATGGGTTTCAAAACACTCTTACCATATCAGTCCCATTCGTTCAGTCATTTGAGATTACAGGGATAATCATTTTGACATTTACCCTCAGGCAATGGTCAATTTGCAGGAAACTGGGATGATAACAGTTGTATGTCTGATGACTCGAACTGACAGGAGGAGTCCTTTAGTCATTTTTCCACGCTGTAAAAACTCGAAGACTGGGAGACACCGATTTGCTGCCAAAACGAACTCAAATGAAGACATTAAAATTAGTGTCATTGATAAAGCATACAATGGCTTCTGTCGCATTCTCTGATCATCTATTTGACAGCATTTGTCGCTCTCGCTGCTGCAGGCCCATTTTGATACCCAGTCAGTGAATGGGAGTTCTACACTACTATTGTATTGTTGTGATAGCAATTTGGAGAAGCAAAAATAAAATGAACCGACAGGAAATTGCTTTTGTCTCAAACGTTGTTTAGGTTAACATAAAACAATGAACTGCGCATGCTGGAAATCTGAAACTGAAACAGGATTTGATGGAGAAACTCAGCAGGCCTCATAGCGTCTGTGGAAACAAAAAAAGTTAGTGATTCAGATCAATCAAACTACGTTAGTTATAGATTACTATGTTATTATGCCGGGGAAATTATCAGTTTGTACGTCGAATAGGGATATTTATCATTCCCTCAATAGCTTACAATCCTCAACTTGAAGTTGTATGTACATAAAGATGTACAGCAGGCAAACAGACTCTCCACGTATAGAGTCAGCTATTACAAGGGGGTATAGCTTTAAATTAAGGGGGGGGGGGTAGGTATAGGACAGATGTTAGGGGTAGGTTCTTTACTCAGCGAGTCGTGAGTTCATGGAATGCCCTGCCAGTAGCAGTGGTGGACTCTCCCTCATTATGGGCATTTAAGCGGGCATTGGATAGGCATATGGAGGATAGTGGGCTAGTGTCGGTTAGGTGGGCTTGGATCGGTGCAACATCGAGGGCCGAAGGGACTGTACTGCGCTGTATTCTTCTATGTTCTATGTTCTATGTTCTGTCCAACTGGTCCTGGCTGCAGACAGATCATGACCAAAGAGCAAAGAACAAAGAAAATTACAGCACAAGGAACAAGCCCTTCGGCCCTCCACGCCCACGCCAATCCAGATTCTCTATCTAAACCTGTCGCTTATTTTCTAGGAGAATGTCGCGATACATCATAAATATCGCCATCGTGCGCTGGCAATGTGTTCCAGGCAGCCACCATCCCCTGTGAAAAGGACTTTTCATACATATCTCTCCTGAACTTTTCCCTTATTACTTTGAAGTCGTGAACCCTTGTAATTACGTGTCCCAGTCTGGGAAAAGCTTCTTGCTATTTTCTCTGTCTCTACCTCTCAAGATTTTGTACACCTTAAACAGGTTACCCTCAGCCTCCATCTTACCAATGTAAATAATCCTAATCTACTAAAGATCTCTTCACAGCTAGGACTGTCCATATCAAGCAATATCCTTGCGAACCTCTCTGCATGGTCTCCAAAGCATCCACATCCTTTTGATGTGTGGCGACCAGAAAAGTACACAGCATACCAAATGTGGCTGAAACAAAGTTCTATGCAACCGTATTTTCACCTGCCAACTTTTGTACTCAATACCCTGTCGATAAAGGAAAGCATGCAGTATGCCTTCTTGACCTGGAAGGTGGGACAACATTGGGTTGGGATATCTGGTCGGCATGGACGGGTTGGACTGAAAGGTCTGTTTCCATGCTATATATCTCTATGACACCATGACTATGACCAATCTGGCGACCTGTTTTGCCAGCTTCAAGGTACAATGGGCCTGAACATCCAGATCGCTCTGCAGTCAATTTTCCCAAGGGCTTTACCATTTACCGTATATTTCGCCCTTGCGTTGGTGCTTCCAAAATGCATTTCCTCACATTTGCACGGACTGAACTCTATCTGCTATTTCTCCGCCCAACTCTCAAATCCATCAGTATGCCGCTGCATTTTCTGACCGTCCCCATCACTATCTGGTATTCCAACAACATTAGTGTCATTTGAAAACTTGCTAATCAGATCACTTATACCTTCTTCCAGATCATTCTTGCATCCCACAAATAGCAGTCGTCCCAATGCAGAATCCTCCGGAACACAATAATTGCAGTTCTCTATTTTGAGAAATTCCCTTCCACTACTTCTGTCTGTCTCCTGTTGCCCAGCCAATTCTCCATCCATCTAGCTAGCACACACTGAACCCCATTCAACGTCACTTTCTGCATCAGCCTACCATGGGGAACATTATGACAGGCCTTATTGAAGTCCATGTGTATGATTCCACAGCTGTTCCCTCATCAATCAAAATTGTCACTTCCTCAACGAATTCTATTCGGTTGGTGAACCTTGGAGATGCTATACACTGCTGCTACTTACCGTGGTGATGGAAGGGATGGATACTTCTAAACACAACACCAATCACGTGGGCTGTTTGTGTCTTGTGTTATTCTTGGGGATAATTCCATCAAACTCTTGACATCCACATTACAGAGTCAGGATGTGATTTACTCACTGCAGGTATGCTAACCTATGACCTGCTGTTGAAGAGAGATGTATTTATATGGCTATCCTACACTCGGCAAATTTCTACAATCGTCGTGTTCTTTCAAAAAGAACGCTTCATTGCTAAGTGAAACTTACTGCTTCAGTCCTCTGCATCATATCTCTCGCTTCCCAACATCATGTACATTAAAAAGCCCTCAGAATCGTCACAATTATTCAACATTACAGACATTCTTAGTATTTGAAACGAGAGAACATTTGGGAAGAACATCCATGTGCAGAAGTCAAGGAACTCAAAGCTTTTTTTTATGTAATCATAGATTGACTCAACTAGACAGTACAGAAAAAGACACTTTGTTGCATGCCATCCCTGCTGAACACATATCCCAATCGAAACTCATTTCATTTACAAACATTTACCACATTTCCCTCTAAACCCTTCGTCTTCACATCTCACCCAGGTGTCGTCCAAATTTTGTAATTCTACCTGATTCAATTAGATTCCGTAAAGTGTGGAAGCAGGACCTTCGACCCAATAAGTCCACACCGACGTGTAACCTTCCTAGACGCATTTCCCGCTGATTATTGCACCTAACACAATGGATAATTTAGCATGGCCAATTAACCTAACCTGCACATCCTTGACTAGTGGGAGGCAACTGGAGCACACGGGGGAAACCCACGCAGACACGGGAGAATGTGCAAACTTCACACTGACAATCGCCCAAGGATGTACACGAACCCGGGTCCGGGTGCTGTGCGGCAGCAGTACTATCCATTGAGCCACGGTGCCACCCATTTCATTGATCAATTTCTCTGCGATCTGATTCCAAACTTGCTCAACACACTGTGTGACCATGCTACCCCTCAGATCCTTTTTCATTAAAAACATTACTCGTATCATCTTAAAACTCCTCTAGTTTTGGACTTCCCCACCATAAAAAAAACACATCTTGGCTACTCACCATGTCCATGGACCTCATGATGGTATAATCCTCTATGATGTCCCCCTCGTTTTCTGATGCACCAGAGTGAAAAAAACAATCCCATTCTATTGAGCCTTTTCCTATTTCTTAAACTCTCCAGTCCTTGCCAATCCCTTGTAGATATTTTAGCACCCCCTCAAACTTAACAACATCGCAGTTATAGAAGAGTATTTAAGTTGTATGTTATGTTCCAAAAGTTATCAATGACCTGTGCAACCACAAGATGAAATCCCAAACGCCACGCTCGACATTCTGATTAATGAATACAAACGTGCCAATCGCTTTCTTCATCACTGTCATCCTTTGATTGCACTTTCAGGGAATTATGTATCTGTACCCCTTTGCCGCCTTGTTTGGCAACACACCCCAGAACTCTAACATTAACTATTACCAACCTTGATTTTCCTAAACAGAATGCATCACCTCACATGTACTCAAATAAAACTCCATCTTCCACTTCTTGACCAATTGACCCATATGATTAACATCCCAACTTTTCAACAAACTCCCTAGCCAAATTCACATCTAAATATTTATGTAAATGTCTGAACGCACTGCACTCAGAAATTATTCCTGTGGCACAGCAGTGGTCAGATTCCTCCACTCCCACAAGCATCCCTTCACCACCACCACCCTTTCCCTTAAGAATAATGTTGTGTTCTGTTGGCTAGTTCTCCTTAAATCATATGTGAACTAGCCTTACTAACAGGATAACTATGCTGCATCTTGTCAAACATTTTCATGCGTTTTATATTGAAACGCCTACCTCTCCGACTTCCTAAATCTTCTTTGCCTGGATTTCAAAAGAAAATCAATCAGGTTTTTGAAACAAGAGTTCCCTTGCACAAAGCCATGCCCACTCTCACTAATCAGTTCTTGCATATCGAAATACATGTACATTTTGTCCCTCGGAATCCGTAATACACCTCACTTACATAACACTCAACCGCCAATAATTCCATGGCTTTTACTTCCAACCTTCCTTAAATAATGGAAAAACATGACAAACCTCCATGCTTTTGGCACCTCATCCGTGTTTATCCATAATACAAATATTTCAGCAAGCGTGCCAGCAATCTCTTTGCCAGCGAAGGACAAAATGCTGCAGATCTAAGGGATTTGTCTATCTTAATGTGTGTTATGACCTCCTGCGACTCATTTTTTCAAACATTCTGTTTATTTCCCCAAGTTCTCCAGCTTGCATGTGTTTCTTTACTGTTCTATTTACACACGTTACTTGTTCAATATCACACCCACTTCCAGTGTTTCCACACGTAGACGACTTTGTTGATATTTAGAAGTCGCCATTTTCTCCATAGTTACTCTATTGTCTTCAATATATTTATCGAATATCTTTGTGTTGACCTTAAATCACTTTCCCAAAGCTATCTCGTCTTTTCTGACTTCCATCTTCCATCTCCTCCAATTTCCCTAATACTCTTCCCGGGAATCACCTGATCCAAATTGTCTGTACCTAATTGATGCAATTTATTTCTTGACCAGAGAGTGAATTTCTCAGATCATCCAGCATTCACTCTGTCAAATCACCTTGCCTTCAATTAACAGTAAATGCCTGTGTCTGAAGTCTCGTTTGCTCATTGTTCAAGGCTTCCAACGCTTCAAACATACTCTCACTTGCGAAGCTTCTCACAATCACCTTCTGAAAGTTACAGTTTAATATCATGAAAATTGGTCTCAATCAAATTTTAGAACTTAATTTAATGTTTCCATTAATTTTCATTTAAAACAAAACTAATGTAAGTATAGAATATAGAGCATTGAATAGTGCAGCAAAGTACATTCCATTCGACCCTCGGTGTTTTCCCGGTCTTTCGTCCTCCCGGGTGAAGTCCGAGTAAGACAAATACCTCTCATTGAACTATCTTCCATCTACCGATCCAAGAGGCCGTTAAATGTCCCTCGTGCAGCTGACTTTACTAACAATGCAAGAAGTGTATTCCACGCACCCCCAAGCTCTCAGTAAAGAACATACCTCTGACATCTCAGCTACACATCCCTCCAATTACAATAAAATTATGCCCCTCGTGATTGATATCTCTGCCAAGGGAAAACGTCTTTGCCAATCAACTCTACCTATACCTCTCAACATCGTGTGCATCTGTACTTCAAATTAGGTACGCAAACTGACACAGTACAGCAGCGCTGTGGATATCACCAAAAAGGGGATGAAACCTCGGCAAATCAACTTCCCATCGTGGCGAACATGCACACAACCTTAGTACATAGTCTTTAGGCTAGGGTCAGGTTTAATCAGATGGTAAATCATCACCATCTATGTTTTTCAACAATATGATTTTCTCACCACTCAAACAAAGAGAAATCGTTTCTACACAGAGCATTGTGCCATTCTTTTCCCTGCTCTCACAGCAGGAAATACTGGCAAATGTGCCACAATGTCCAACTCAACGTACGGCACTTGTCAGTGAGCTCTAATTTCAGTGTGTCTCTTTGCAAAAAAAAAAACGCCTTACTTTCTGTATCTGCATTCATACCAAGCTCGCGTATTGACAGGGAAAAAATAACATTAAGAGGTGTGGAGGCAGAAAATTGTATATGGAAAAACAGGATCAGTGAATGTGTAACGTTTTCGCTGTTTCACTTCACTGATGCTTTAAGAACTGTTGAATATTTTATTTTTGCGTCGATTGGAAGCCACTGTTCTGCACTGAACAACAAAATAAGGACATTTCGCTCGCACCTCTATTATACACCAGGACAACTCATCTTGAAATATTTTAGGAACTGAGCCCAGACGTAAATTTTGACTTATTTCAAAGGTAGATGAATATTCCAGGTGAGATGAGCTTGTCAAACAACTAGGCGGTAAGCAAAACAAACTTTATTAAAACACGACAGTTCAAACACGAACAAAATATTAGGAATATCGAAAAACCAAACTATTGGAAAACTCAACTGGCTTGATACAACAATTTAACTAAGGAGGTTTGCGAATTACCGTGACATCACTTAAACACAGACCTTAAGAAAAGGTAAATTTAAACAAAGGTTCTTACAGGCAGCAGAGCGTTCAGAGAGAGAGAGAGAGAGAGAGAGAGAGAGAGAGAGAGAGAGATGTCAATCAAGATTCGTCTGCTGAAGCTTGGAAATTATTTTTCAAGGCGGTGCACAAACTTCTTTGCTATAAATAAGACAAACTGGAAAAAATGAACTGGATGTAATGGTCACCCTGCTGCCATTGGTAAATTAAGCATGATATGGAGGTGCCGATGTTGGACTGGGATAGGCAAGTTAAAATCTACACGACATCAGGCAATCGTCCAATAGATTTATCTGGACGTGTTAGCTTTCTGAGCGCTACTCCTCCATCAGGTAAAGGGGCTGCGCCCCGAAAGCTAGCAATTACAGTGTTGTGTAATATTTTACTGTGAAATTAGACATTTCGGTCCCTCTGTTTTTATGAACTCCCTTGAAAAGAAACAGACAAATTACAGACCCCACACTTGAAAATAATGAACTAGCACTGTGCAAAGGTGTTTTTATTATAAGCCCCTTAATATTACTCTATTAGTGCGCGGCAAAACGTAAACAGTAAATGAACTAAAACCAAACAAACATACACTATTATACTATATATCAGTTTGTTTCCTCCTGCCACTGAACACCTTCACTTATTTAACCAAGTCTCGACAATTATTCGACAATGAAGTTTTCTCATCCTGCAAGATGCATAATTTTCAATTTGAATGTTTGCAGTAATGAGCTCAAACTTCGCAGTCTGGAGTTTCTCTCCTTATATATTCCCAAAAACTGTAATGGGTTATGGTCAGTGCATGTGATTGTCTCAAACATGTCCAGGCAATATAAACTTTGAAAAATTGTAACATCAGCACTAAGTGCATGGTTCGACTTCTCAATAATATAATATTTCTGATGAAAAATTTCCAGGAGAAATATCCAGAAGGTCTTTCTCACATGGGTCTACAGCAGTGACAACCACATAACTCACATCAACAGCCAACATGAATGACTTTGCGTAATTAGATATGGCTAATAATGGAGCAGTGATTAACACAGCTTTCAAGCTATCAAATATCTTCAGACAGTCTGCCATCTACTGAAATGTCTTGCATTGATTTAGTAGTGCAGTGATTGGAGCAGACACATTGCTAAACTTCAGTACGACTTTCAGATAGAATTCATACAATCCCGGGGATTGGATTACTGCTCTCTTTGTTGATTGGATGCAGAAAGTCCCCAATAAATTCTGTTTTCACATTCTTGGGTGCATCTGTCGATGTCGCTAATATGGCTTGGGTTTTGGCGAATTCAATTTCTGCCAGGTTTATCACCAAACCACCTCAAGCAGTCGGTCAAATAATTCTTATAAATGCTATAAATGTTCCTTCCATGTGTGACTGTAAAGGACCAGGCCGTCGATATATACGTCACAGTTGTGTAGTACAGAAATCACTTCATTGGATTGTCTCTGAAATGTGGCAGGTGAGCACTTCGCACAAACTGGCATCATTTATATTGATAAAATCTATTTCGTGCTAGAGAAACCAACATTTCCTCTGTTCTTTCGGACAAGGTCACCTGCCAGCATCCTCTGAGCAAGTCCAACCTTGAACATTTCCATTGTTTGTCCCACCTTCTCAAACATGGAATCGAATATGAATCTGACATTGTGACTCAATTGACTTTGCGGAAGTAGATGCATAACGTTTGAAGAACATCCGGTTTTGGAACCATGGATATGGGCGAGCTGAATGGGCTGCAAATCACTTTGATTTTCTTATTTTGGAGCATGCTCTTAAACTCTGTTTAAAACTGTGCCAATTTTAGACGGTAAATCCGAGGAGGTTGTTGGTCAACTGGAAAGTCATTTCCTGCATTACATCATACGTCATGTGGTTTGTACCTCCCAGCAAATTTCCGCACGTCCCCACATGCTCAAGAGAAAAAAAATCTCATTTCGGTATTACTTTGGCAGTTAACTCAGTACCTTATTCCAGTTTTTGACTACTCCCTCATTGTCCAGATTCTTTTGACGAACGAACAATACAGAAACTTTCGTGTTGAAAGCTATCACACATTCTCTTTTTGCTCCTCCGTTTCAGAACAGATTTGAACATATTCGCATGACACACTGCCTAAGATTTCTTTGTATCTGGAATTGTTAGCAAATATTTCATCTCACTCAATGACCATTCCACTTGATAAGGTCCACTAAAACTTGCTTTTAACAGTTAAATCATTACTGGAAGTAACACGTGCTTTTTATCTCCATCAGAAAGCTTGTGAGTTTTTGATTTATTTCTGTGCCGTGTTTCATCATCTACTCTTTTTATTGCTGAGTGATGACTGGCAAACTCCTCCGGTCTATTTTATTGTTCCCTAAAAATTGACGAGCAGTCCATATATGCGGTCTCTGAATTCGGACTCACCAATTTCTGCTTAATTAATTTTAGTCATCCTATCACCTCATTTGAGAAAACTAACTCAAATGGTTTGAATTCGGTAATTTCAATGGGTCCACCTCGAAAGGCCAAACAGAGTCCCTTTTTTCAAATCATCCAGACAGACTTGACTTTCTGCCCTGAACATGGATGTTTAAGTCTGATGCCGACATTCCAGCGCTCCATGCGATTCTGGACATTATGCTGTGGGTCTGAACGCTTTTTCCCGAAACTGTCCATAACTTCCTTGATGTAAAATTTGATTCTGGATCTGTTTGCCGCTCAGTGGATGGTCCGTATCTTGGTAAAAGTTTGAGCAACTCTTCTAAAATAGGTTTGGCTCTGAGATTTCGTAATGAAATGGCCTCTGGAAATGTTTTGGACACATCCATAATTGTTAACTTGTACTGAATTCTACTTCTTGTTTTATGTAGGTGCCCTATGCAATCATTTCACACACTTCTGAAAAGTAACTCAAATGCAGGAATGGGTCGTAAAGATGCCGGTTTTAATTTCTGCCTGTGATTTTCCAATGACCTGATACGTGACTTGCCTGGCAAAGTGGAACGACATCACTCTACAGTCCAGGCCAGTAAAAATGTTGATTGCAATTTACTTTGAGTTTTTCGTATCCCATAACGATCTTCCAATTGGACTCCATGCACACCGCAACACCTTCTTTCTGTAACCCACTGTTAATGCGACTTTATCGACTTCTTCCAATTTCTCCACTGCCTGAATATGTCATGGTCACCACTTGCGCTTGAAGACATCAATTTAAAGATACTAGCACTCAGGGGTATTCACAGATTCCTCATGGTTTTACAGTTTTAAATACAAATGCTTCATTTTCTATTCTCCCGACTTTATCTGAGTTAACGATATTCACTTTGCACTCCACCTAGCCGAGATTTTTCTCAATGATGAGATCAAATTTGATCTCTGAAAATTCAATGTTAACTTCTTTACTGGTATTCTTTAATTTCTCCTGGTGTTTCAAGTGATGACGTCGTGACCTCATTATCACTCAGATAGAAAAATAAAACACATGGACATACTTTCTGTAATACCTCAGTTTCGTGATTTTCTGCTAACATGTGAAACTGAGCAGACAGAACACGTATCTGTGACAATATAAATCGTTGGCAAGGGCACATTGTATTGCTGGAGTAGAGAGTTCTTCTAGTACTCAGAGCGTTGGGCAGGGAAATATATCTCTTGCGGCTGGCTTCGTTTGTATGTAGCAGAAATGATGAATGATGAAGCGTTGTACATGGAGATTTATGGGTTGGAAGGTGAGGTCAGGATAGCCCTGTCATTGTTGCGTTGGAGACGTGGGGATCGAGGACATGGGTGAGGGAAGTGGATGAGACATGCTTCAAGGCAATCTATATCAAGTGGGAGGGGAAGTTGCGTCTTTAAACAAGGGAGGCCAGCTGGTTTGTTCTGTGGTGGAAATGTTCCTCCTGGGAGCAGGTCAGTCGGAGATGGATGAATTGGGAATAAGGGAAAGCGTTTTCACATTGGTCAGGGTGGGTGGAGGTGCCTTCCAGGAGATTATGAAAGTCGGTGCGTTTTTAAAAGATTCCAGTGTTGAATCAGTCACCGTTGGTGGAGATGGAGAGGGCCTGGACGGGGCGTGAGGTATCTGAGACAGTCTAGGTGAACTTAAGTAAGGGGTGAAATGTTTTGGTGAAATTGATGAACTGTTCAAACTCATCGTTGGGGCACTAGGTGGCATCGATACATTCATCAGTGTCGCGGAGTAAAAGGTGGGGAATGGTGCCTGGCTAACTGAAGAAGACGGACTGCTCCACATGGCTGGGGCCCAGTCGGTTGCCCACGGCTGCCTCTCTTGTCCTGCGATAGTGGTAGGCATCAAAGGAGAACTTTTGAAGGTTTGGAGCAGTTCAGCAAAACGTGTGAGAGTGTAAGTGGAAGAGTACTTGGGAGGCGCCGGGAAATAACGAAATAAAGGGCTTGGAGGCTCTTGTCTTGATGGATGGAGGTGTAAATGGACTGGGTTCCATGGTGAACATGAGACATTGGGGGTCAAGGAAGTTAATGTCTTCGATGAGGAAGAGAGTGTCAGTCGTGTCCTGAAAGTATGTGGGGAGTTCATGGACTGGGGGAATAGGACAGTATCAGAATATCGTGGCTGTGGGTTTCCATGGGCAGGAGCAGGCCGAACTGATGTGTCAGCTTGGACAGCCTCGTTTGTGTATCTTGGGTGGAAGGTAGAACCCAGCAGTGCAGCTGACTGAACTTAGAGGGTGGAATCTGTGGGTGGGAGATCCCCTGATTTGATGAGGTTGTGTATGGTCTGGGAGATTCTGGATTCGTGATTGCAGGTGAGGCCGTGGTCGAGGGGGCAGTAGGATGAAATGTTTGGCGTTAGCATCTGGCTTCAGCAGTGAAGAATTTCGTGCGCCAAACGACCGTTATGCTCCCTTGTTCGTTGGTTTGATTGTGAGGTTGGAGTTCGGGCAGAGGGAGTGGAGGAGTGCAAGTTGCGAGCTTTAGATGTTGGATCATGTGAAGAGGGTCGACAGGTTGAGGTAGTTAGTGTCCCAGCGGCAGTTGTAAATAAAGATACCGAGGGCAGATAACAGACCAGCACGTAGTATTCAGGTGGATGGGGTGTGTCGGAGGCGGTAGATGAGGTCCTTGGAAGGTGGGCGGAATTCTTCATGCAAATCATAAACATCGAGAGAGAGGTGGCAGATGTCACAATGCACGTTGAATTTATTGATCCGGAAGTGATTGGAGTTAAAGGAAGACCTTTGCGGAAAAAAGATCCTTAATCCTCAGTGAGAGTACAGTCTAGGAGGAAAGCGAAAATACAACAGGACTGGGAGGTAGAACCGGGTGCCGGACAGAAACTGGAAGTGTAGGTAGAGACTGCAACGAGAGTGGGCGCGGCTGTGGAGAGACTGGGGCTGACGCCATTTATGGAAGTGATGATCACCCAAGGCGTCGGGGGTCTGAGGAAGAGAATGTGGGATTTGCATAAGGCGTGTTATTGTCGGTGTTCAGGTGAGTGGCAGCAGAGGGGACGGACGTGCTTGTGACTCCGGCAGCTATAGAAGCGAAAGTGGTGGAATGCGTGTGTAGCTGATGTCAGAGGGTGGAAGTGACTGCTGCCGCAGCCACAACGGCAGCAGAGGTAATATTCTGGTTCAGTCTCACGTTGGTTTTGGCGGCGGTGTATGATGCAACGGTTGAGGCAGCAGGTGATCTTGCAGTGATCGCGGTGGTGGGTATCTGGCTGGCAGGCGTGGTGGTGGCATGTTCACCTGTGGCATGTTCAACTGTTGGGCAGCAGGGACTCAAGTGACGTCTTCGTTCATTGGGAAGTTGGTGGCTGGAGCCGCCACATGGCCTTGGGGGGTGATCAGTTCTGTAGGCCGTCGAAAGCTTCTGGAATGTTCGATCTATCCATCCACCCTCACTCTCTCCCCCTCCCTCTCTTTCTCACCCGCGCCCCTCCTGATTCTCACTCCAGCTCGCTAGCACCATCCATCTCACCCTGTCTATCCACTCCATCTTTCTCTTTCCGCCAAACTATCACTGTCTCTCCCTGACCACATTCTCCCGTTGCCTCTCATTCTCTTTTCCACACCCCACACTCTATCTCCAAACCTCTTATTACCTCCTCTCTCTCTTGCCGCTCACTTGGTCTCTCCAGATCACCCTCTCCCTATCTCCCTCACCCTGTCTCTCTAAACCTCCCCCTCACTCTATATATCTCTCTCAAATCTCTCTCTCCGTCACACTCTCTCTCCATCCTCTCGGAAACTTTCCCCCTCCGGCTTTCCTGCTCTCCCCATTCTCTTTCCACTTCCCTCAGTTTCTCACTCCCCTATCTCTCTCTGTACCACCACACTGCCTCTCTCTGTTTGCACCCTCATTCTCTATCTCTCCTTCTCTCCTACCATTTCTCTCTCTTTTAACCTTGCCTCTGCACCCCTCTCATTCGCCCTCTACGTCTTGCCTCTCTCTCGCTCTCTCCCCACTGCCTGGTCTCCTTTGCTTCCTTTGAGGAGAAAGTGAGGTCTGCAGATGCTGGAGATCAGAGCTGAAAATGTGTTGCTGGAAAAGCACAGCAGGTCAGGCAGAATTCAGGAACAGGAGAATCGACGTTTCGGGCATCAGCCCTTCTTCCTGAAGAAGGGCTAATGCCCGAAACGTCAATTCCCCTGTTCCCTGGATGCTGCCTGACCTGCTGCGCTTTTCCAGCAACACATTTTCAGCTCCTTTGCTTCCTTCCCTGTCTCACTCTTCATTACCCATCCCTTTCCACTCCTCCACATCTATCTCTCCCGTCCTCTATCTTTTTTCTCCCACTTTCACCTTCTCTGTACCAGGTACCTCCCTCTCACTCTAACCCTGCCTCTAACACTCCCCTCCATCTCATTCCACCTTCCTCACTCTGACTCTCCCCCAACTCTGTCACTCCCCTCAAGTTCACACCTCTCCACATCTCCATCACTTTCCGAAATTTCGCTCATATTTCTCTCTATGTCGCTTCTCCCTCTTTCACGCTCACCTCTCCTATCCTTCTAACTCCCGCCTCCATCTACCTTTTCTCTTCCTCTCTCCCCATTCTTCCTCTCTCCACATTTTCTCTCTCCCTCCCACATTATTTTCCCTCCCTCTCTGCCGCACTCTCTTCCCCCTCTCTTCACTCCATTTCCATTTCTCTCCCCTCGCTCTCCCCCTCCCACTCTCTTTATCTACTCCATTCCCTCTCTGTCTCTGTCTCTCCCCTTTCTCTCTCCCGTCTCCCACTCGACTTCACACTCTCTCTGCTTCCTCTCTCTCAAATAGAGCAACGCCTCCGTCGTTCTCTCTCCCACTCCTGATCCCCCATTCTCTCTATCGCCGGCGTCTCACTTGCTACACGCTTCTCTCTCTACCCCGTCCCCATCCCTCTGTCGCTCTCTCCGCTGAATGTCTCTCTTCTCCCTGGTGTTCCCTTTCTTCCCCTCCCTCTCTGTTTATCTCTACACTCCCCTTCCCTCCCAATTTCTCACTCAACCTGTCCCTCACTTTCCCCACTCCATATCTCCCTGCCTTCCTCCTTCTAACCCACTCACTCTCTCACTCCCTTCCCTCTCTTTCTCTCCCTCTCGCTTCCCCGCACATTTCTCCCGCTCTCCACCTCTCGTTCTCTGTCCCCTCTCCATTTCTCTCCCCTTCCCTCTCTCTCACGCGTCTTCCTCTCTTTATCTCTCCTTCTTGATTGCTCCACTCTGTCTCTACCCTCGCTCTTTCCATTCTCGCTCCTGTATGTCTTTCCCCCATTATCCCATCCCTGTCACTCACCCACCCTTCTCTCTCTCCCGCCTGCCCCCATTCTAGCGCTTTTCATCTATACCCGCTCCTCTTTCTCTCACTATCCTACACGACTCTGCCTTTCCCATTTCTCACTCTCTTCACTTACCCTCTCTGCCAGTCCAACCTCTCTCCCCCCTCTGTCTCTCTCTCTTCCCTTCTCTCACACTTCTCCCCTCTCTGGCTCTCTCTTTCTCCAGCCACACACCAAATCTCTCTTTATCCAGATTCCCTCCTTATCTCCCTTCCTCCCGCCTCCCTCGCTATTTCTCTTCCCCTTCCTCTGCCCTCCCTCTCAGTGCCTTACCTTCTCTACCCCCTCTCTATCTCCCTCCTGTCTATCACTCGCCAACGCGTGCCTACTATTTCTCTCTCACTCCCTCTACCTCCCCTTCGCTCCCTCACCATCAACCTCTCTCCCTCTCACTCCCTCCCTCTCTCTCCATTTCTTTCTCTCTATATCCTACCTTCCCTCCCCCTCTGTCAGCTACCGGTCATGTTCCTTAACCCATCTCCTTCCGCTCTCTTCCCTTCTCACTCTTCCCTCTCTCACTCTCTTCCTCTGCTCTCTATCTCTCACCACTGCGGTCGCCCTTTCTCCACCTCCCTCTCTCTCTGTCACCGTTCAATCTCTCCCTCTCTCTTCTGCATCCCTCTCTCTTCTCCCTTTATTACTTTCTCTCGTATCTCCCCAATTCTATCTTTCTCACTCCCCACCTGCCTCACTCTCGCAATCCATGTGTGTCTGTCTCTCTCACCTCTCTCTGTCCCTCCCCATCCTCGTCTCCTTATCTCGCTCTCCCTCTCTCTCAGTCTGTCTCGCACTCCCCTTCCTCTCTTCTTTCCTCTCTCTCCTAATCCCCTCCTTCGCCCTCTCTTCCTTCCCTCCCTCTCTCTGTATGCCCCTCCTTATCTCTCTATCTCCCTTCCATCTCTCTCTCTCTATCGTTTCCACTTCCCTACGCTTTATCTCCCTCGCACTCTCTCTCCCCTATTTCTTTCTATCTTCCCTTTGCTCTCTCTCTCTCCTCTGCAGCATTTCTTTTGCTTCCCACCTCTCTCTCCTCTCCCTCTCTCTCCCCCTTGCTCCCGCTTCTCTCTCACTCTCTGTTTACACTCCCTCTCACTCCCCTCTCCCCCCATACCTACCTGTCTTTCCCTCCTCATGACTGTCTCTCTCTCCTTCTGTCTCTGTGTCTCCCTCTCCCCATTTCACCCACCCCAATTCCACAAGTTCCTCTCACTTCCCAAACTCTCTGTCACACCCTAGTCTCTCTCCGCCTTCCTCCCTCTCTCTGCCCCTCCATTGCCTTTCCTTCTCTCTCCCACCCCATTCTTTGCCTCTACTGTTCCCTCTCTTCATCCACTACCCCACTCTCTCTTCCTTTTCCTCACTCTCACTTTAGTCCTCCTAGTCACTCTCACCTTCCCTCTCTTCCACATCCAGTCTCTCTCCCGATTCCTCTCTCCACCCACTCTCTCCCAGTTGTCCCTCATCCCTCCCTGACCCTCTCTGCTCCCTCCATCACTCTCCTTCCGCTGGTCCCGTCCCTGTCCCTCTCCCCTTGTTCTCTCTTCACCCGTTTTCTCTGTCTCCCCTACCGTCTCTACCCTCATTTCCCTCTCTCTCCACTTTTCTTTTCTTTAAACCCCATCCCTCCCCCTTCTCTCCTGCCCATCTTCTCCGTCTGACCCTGTCGAATCCCCATCTGCATCGCTTCACCCCTCTCTCCCTCCTCGCCACTTTCTCTCTCTCTTCCTCCCGCCTCCCTCTTAGTGTTTCGCACTTGCCTCTCTCCCAAACTTTCGCTTGCTCACACCATCATTCCCCTCTCTCTCTATCCTGTCCTTCTCTCTCTCCCTCTCCCCACCTCTCTGTCCTCCCGCGTTGCCCCCTCTCTCTCGCTGGTTCTCTTCGTCTCTGCCTCTAATTGCCTCACACACCTCCACCCTCTATCATGCTTTCTCCCAGCTCCCTCTCTCTAACACCCTCCCTTTCTCTCTGGACACTTCCTCACTATCTCTCTCTTTCTTGTTCCCTCCAACTCTCTCTTTCTCTCCCCCCATTTTCCTCTCTGTCCCCCGGATCTCCCTCTCATTTCACTCCTCTCCCTCTCTCGGCCACTTGCCATCATCCCCATTCAGTCTCCACCCCTCTGTTTTTCTGCCGCATTCTCTCTCCAGCCCTCTCTCCCAATCCTTTCCGTATCGCCCCACTTCCCTGTGCCCCTCTCTCCCTAACCCTCATCCATTTTTCTCTCTCTCTTCCCACTCCCTCACCAGTGCGGCCTCCCTCTCTTCCTCACCCTCCTCTTCACTCTCACACCCCTCATTCTCGCGGTCGCCCCCTTTGACGCTCTTTATCTCCCCTCACTCTCTGCCTCTCTAAGCCCTGTCTCTCTCACTCCCTCTCTGTCCATATGTTTATTTCCCTCTTCTCTTTCTGCCTCTCTTTCTCCACCCCTTGGTCTCTCTCCACAGTTCCACGATTTACACCCTCTACCTCCCTCCACTCGTTCACTGTCTCCCACCTCCCACATTCTGTGCCCTCCATTTCTCTCTCCACCCACCCTCACGCCTCTCTCTCCCTCACTGTCTCTATGCCCACCTCCCTCACTCTCTACCTTCCCCACACTCTCTAATTCCCCATCACCCTCTCACTTCTCTCTCCCTCGCTATATCTTCCATCCTCCCTACCTCCACCTCTCTGCCCGCTCTCTCCCACTGTCTCTCCCATCCTCCTGCCCTATCTCGCCGAGCCCACACTATCTCACGCTTCCACCTTTCTCTATCTCCCCCCTCTCGCTCCTACACTGTCTCAGTCTCAACCAGCCTCCTGCTCTCTCTGCCTGCCTTTCACTCCTAGTATCGCCTTCGCACTCTCCCCCACTCTCTCTATCTCTCTTTCCATTTTCCCTTTCTCTCCCCTCCCTCTCTCCTCCCCTTCTCTGTCTCTCCCCATTGCGCTCTCTCTCCCTCTCTACCCCACGTTCTCTCTCTCTATCTTCCCACACCCTCTGTGTCTCCCTGCCGTTCTTGCCCGCGCTCTTTCTCCACCCTCTCTCCACCTCTCTCTCTCACTCCCATATCACTCTTTCTCTCTGAGGCTCACCTCTCTCGCTCTCCCTCTCCATCTTTCCCACCCCGCCTTCTCTCTGTCCCTCTCGCCTGCCCATCTCTCTTTCTCATATCCCCTCTCCCTCTCACCTTCGCCTGTCTCTCCTTCCATCTCACTCTCTCTAACCCTCACACTCTGTCACACTGAGCCCCGCCCACTCTCTTCCTCAATCGCCTTCTTAACTCTCTTTCCCCATCCTGACCTCTCTCCTAACCCACCACATACCTTCCCTACCCCACTATCGCCTCCCCATCTCCATTCCCTCTCTCCCAATCTCTCTCCCCGCACTCTCTACATGCCCTCGCTGCACTCCTTCCCCCTCCTCTATACAGTCTCTCCTGAACTCTCTCTGCCACCATCTCTCACTTCCCCTCTCTCTCCCCCTCACTCTCACCACACCCTTCTCTCTCCCCTTCTCTCTCTATCCCCATTCCTCTTTCTGCCACCAACACATTCTCCCCCTCACTCTTTTCTCTCGTTCCACTCACCCTCTCCGCTTTCCCTATCTCTCTCACACCCGCTCTCTCCACCACTTGGTCTATCTCACCTCATACTTTCCCCTCCATCTCTCTAAACGCCCTTTCTTCCCCGACTCTCCCTCTAATGTTCACTCTCACTCTTACCTCACTCTCACTCCCTTCACACCTTTTTGCTGTTTCTCTCTTTCCCTCCCTCTCTGCCTTTCGCTGTCCCCACTCCTCTCCTCCCATTCTGCTTCGTCCTCTCTCCCCAATCTCTCTGAACTCCCAATCTCTCTCCCCGCCCTTACTCTCTCCCGCTTCTCTCTCTCCCTGTCTCTCTCCCCACTCACTTCCTCCCTCTCTACAACAATCTCACTCTCTCCAACCTATCCACACTTTCTCACGCTCCATCTCTCCCCTAGTCTCCCCACGTATCTCTCCCACACTCCCTCGCTCTCTTCGACCATTCATCCATCTTTCTTTACCCACCAATCTTCCTTCTTGCACCTCTCTTAATCTCTCCGTTGTACCCCTCCATTCCCTCTCTCTCCCTCCGTCTCGCTCCCTCCTCATCTCTCTGTGTTCCTCACATTTCCGTCTCTCGCTCACATTCTCATTCTATTTCATTCACGCCACTCTCCCTCCCGTCCCTCTCTGTCTCTCACCACCGCCCGCTCTCCCTTTCTCTCCCTCTCCACCTCGGTTTCCATTTCTCAGTCACCCCTCCCTCTCTCCCTGTCTCTCCCTCTAACCCTGACGCTTTCCCTTTCTCTCTTCCATCTCTTTCTCTCTCCATCCCTTCCTCTTTCTCCTCTCTCTCCCTTTCCCAATATCCTCCTTTCCGTGTCTCTACCCGCCCCTTCACCCCTCACCTTTTGTCTCACACCACTCTTTCCACCTTTTCTCCCTCCCCATCCCTCTTTGTCTCTCACCTCTTCCTCCTCTCTATCCTACCTCCCTCTCTCTCCGCCCCTCTCTCTGGCTCTATCTCTCTCCCCCCCCGTTGTGTCTCTCTATCCCCTCCCCCTCTCTTTCTCCCCATCCCTTTTTCTCTCCCCTTCACGCTCGACCTCTCTCCCCTGCTGCCGCACGTTCACGTCCCTCCCTCTCTCCATCCTTTCCCCCCTTCTCTCCCTCATGCCTCCCCTCCTTTACTCTCTCCCGTTCCCTCTCTCTCTGCACACCATCCCTCTTTCTTCCATCCTCCCTCTCTCCACCCCTCATCCTCGTACTTTCAGCCTCTCCTGCTCCCTTTCTCTGCCCCATTCCCTCTCTTCACCTGTCCCACTCTCTCCCTCCATTTTGCCTCACCCCACCTCCCTGTCTCTCTCTTTCCCTACCCTCTCCCCAATTTTTGTCTATCCGTCTCCACTCCATCTCCGCCCCTCTCTCTCTTCCTCCCCATCCCCATAATTCTCACAGCCCTCATTCTCGTGCTCTCTCCCTTGTCTCTCTTTACCTACCCCTCAATCTCTGGCTCTTTGGCCCCACCACTGTCTCTCTTACACCCTTTCCCTCCGTCTGTTTCCTTCCCTTCTTCTCTTTCTCTCTCTCCACCCCCATTTTCGCTGTCTCGGTCCCCCACCTCTTAATCTCACTCCCCATATGCCTCTCTTTCTCTACCCCTAAGTCTCTCTCCGCACTGCCTCTCTCTCCCACCGTCTCTCTCCACTCGTTCATTCACTCCCACGTCCCTCATTCTCTCCCCCTCACTTTTTCTCTCCCTGCGCCCTCACGCTCTTTCTCCCACTCTCCAAGCCTCCTTCTCTCTCCCACTTTCCCCCCTTTTCTCTTCTGCACCCTACTTCTCTCTCTGACGTTTCCCTCTTTCTCACCGCTTCTCTCTCGCCTCTCTCTCTCATTCTCCCCTGCCGTATCCCTCTCTCCCTTCTCCCACTCACCCTTTCTCACCTCCCCCTCTCGATCTTCCCCTCTGTCTGTCCCCAGTCATCCCCTTTTCCTCTTCCACTTCACTCTCTCAATCTCTCTATCTCCCACTCCCACTTTAACTGTCTATCCCCTCCTTTCTGTGTCTCTTTCACCTTCTATATCTCGCCCTCATTCTCTCTCCCTCTAGCCTCTTTTAACTCCCTCCCCAGCAACTCTCTCTTCCCCTTCCTTGTCTCTCTCTCTCATTCTCTTCATCCCCTCCCTCCAACTCGCTCACTTCCCTGTCTCTCTCAACGCCCCTCTCTCCAGCTTCTCTATCCCTTTCTCTGCCCTCTCCCTTTATTTATCCTCCCTCCCCGACTCTGTATTCTCTCTTCCCTCACTCTCATTCTCTGTCCATTCCATCTGTCTCCACCCCGTCACTCACACTCTCTCCCATCCTCCCACTTTCTCTTTCACTCCCCTTACCTCTCTTTCTTTCTCCACCCCTTTCTCTGTCCTCTCCCTCTCCCAGCATCCCTAAATCTCTCTCTTCTTACTCTGCGTATCTCTCAGCTCTTATTTCTATCTCGCCGACATTCTCTCTCTCCGCCTCACTCTCCCCCGCTCCACTCCTCTCTTTATCTCCTTACCACTCTATCTCTCCCTATCCCTGTCTCTCACTCCCCCTTTCCCTCTCTCTCTCAACACCCTCTCAGTAAACTTCTCCCTATCTGTCTGTCTCCCCTCCCTCTCTCTGTTTCTCTCGTTTTCCCGACATCTCTATTTCGTTCTTCAAACCTGCATCTCTCTCTCCACCCCTCCCTCTCTATACTCTCTCTCTCTCGCCCTGACTATCTCTCGATATCTCTCTGTTTCTCTCTCTCTCTCTCTCTCTCTCTCTCTCTCTCTCTCTCTCTGTTCCACCTCCCTCTCTTTCTCTCTCCATCCGGCGTCTCTTTGCTCCCCTGTCTCCCAGCCTCCCTCTCTCCCACTTTCCCTCTCCTTCACTCTGCACCTTCCCACTCTTTCTAACCGCTCCCTCTTTCTCGCCGCTTCTCTCTCACCTCTTCCTCTCACTCTTCACCGCTTTCTCCCTCTTTCCTTCCTTCCACTCACTCTTTCTCGCCTGTCTCTCTCTCTCGCTCTTCACCTCTCTCTGTCCCCAGTCATTGTCTTTTCCTCTTCCACCTCACCCTCTCTGTCTCTCCTCTCTCTCTCTTCTCTTTCTCCCACCTCTGCCAGCCTTCCTATCTCTATCCCTCTCACTTTCCCTCGCTCGAACTCTGCACGCCCCTCTCTCTCTGATCGGTCCCACTTTCTCAACCCTATTCTTTCGCCTGACCCTCTCACTGCTCCCCAAACCCCGTTGTCTCTCTCTCCCTCCTCCCACTCATTCTGTCTCGTTCCGTCTGTCTCTCCCATATCAGTCCACGCTCCGCATTTCTCTATCCCCTTCCTCCGACTCTCTCTCGGAACCTCTCTGTAGCTCTTCCCCCTCTGTCTGCCCCCAATCTCTCCGTCTCCCTCTTCCAACTCACACTCTTTCTCCCACTCGCTCTTTAACTATCTCTCCCCTCCCTCACTCTATTGTTTCCTATCTGACTCTCTCAGCATCTACCCGCCCTCCCCGCCTCTCTAACCCGCCCTGTCTCCGACTCTCTCTCCCTTCTTCGTCTCTCTCCGCCTCACTCCATCCCCGCACTCTCACTCCCCCACTCCTCCGTTTCTCTCTTAATGCCTCTCTCTCCCCAGCCTCCCTATCCCTTTCTCTCCTCTCCATCTCTCTGCCCTTCTCTTTCGCTCCTCACTGCCTCCTCTCCCTCGCTCTCCATAAGTCTCTCTCCTTCTCTCTCTCCGTACCTCTGTTTTGCTCTCTCTCACTCTCCCACTTCTCTCTTTCTCTCTACCCATCTAACTCGCTCTCCCCATCCTTCTCTGTGTCTCCGCTCTCATTCCTCTCTCCACCACTTCCTCGAACTATTCTCTCTCCATCTCTTTCTCCTCTCCCTCTCCCTTTCTTAAACATTGTTCAGCCCCTCTCTTGCCTTCCCCCTCTCTGTAACCCCGCCCTCTCTCTTGCTCTTCCTACTTCAATCTGCCCGTCCATGTCTCTCTCTCTCGACCTCCTTCGCTCTCTATCCACTCTAACTATCTCTCTTCTGGTGCCTCTCTTCTCGCTCTGTCATCCTGCTTCCCCAAACTTTGTCACCCCTCAATACCTTTCACCCTTCTTGTCTGCCTCACGCCATACTCCCACTCTTTCTCCACCCGTTCTCAGCCTCTCTATCTCGCTCTCTGTTTCCCTCCTTTTCTGTCTGCACCTTCCATCTCTCACTCGCCCACTTCCGCTCTTGCCAATCCCTCTCTCTCCCACTCCCCCTCTCTTCCACATGACCCCATATCCCCTACCCTCTGTTTTTCTCTTTCTCCACTTCTGCACTCTGTTTCGCCCCCTACCGCTCGTACTTCCTCATGTCTCTGCCCCCATTAGTCCCGCTCCCTCTCCCTCCTCACTCTCTCTTCCCCTCTTTCTATCGCCACCTCCCTGTCTCCCATCACCCTCTCACCCTCTGATGCCTCTCTCTATTTCTTTCTGCTCGTCTCCGTTTCTGTGAACTCCCCTTCTCTCTGTGTTCCACTCTCTCTTTCTGTCTCTCTCTTCCTCTCTCGTCATCTGCCTTCGCTCTCCACAGCCGGCCATCTCTGTCCCTTTCTCTACCCGTCCAAATTATCTCTCCTCCCCCTCACTCTCTTTCGATTCCCACTCTCACCATCCAAAACTCTCCCTCGCTCGATACAACTTCTCTCTCTCTCACGTCTATTTCTATCTCGCCCCTCAGACTCTCTCTCTTCTCTGCTGCCTGTCTTTGTCTGCACTCTGCCTCTCTTACCAAGCTCCCTCCCTCTCTGTCATCTCTCTCTCTTTCTCCCCCTCACCCACCCGTGTCTGTTTCTCCCCCCTCAGTTTCTTTTTATCTCCTTTCCTCCATCTATACCTTCGTCCGTCTCCCCTTTCCCATTACCCCTTTTCACCCTTCATCTCTGCCTCACAATCTCACTCTCTCACATACGACCGCCCGCTCTTTCTCTCTCGATCATCTCCCCAGGTTTCTCTTCCCATCTGTCTCCTTCTCTCCACCCTGCCCTCTCTGTCCTCTCCTCCTCTCTCTCGCACCCCATTCTCTTTTTCTCTGTCTCCCCCTCCCTCTCTTCTCTCTTACCCTATCTCTCTTTATCTGAAACAGACTGTCCTCTCACTCCCCCCTCCCTCTGTATCTATCTTTCTCTCTCCCCTAGCTGCGTGTTCTGCTCCGAACTCCCTCACCAATCCCTCTCTCTCCCTCTCCCCGCCCTCTCTCTTCCACCTCCCTCTCTCTCCGCGCCCCCATCCACTTTCTCGCAACCTCACTCCCTATATCTCCAGCTCTCTTCGTCTCTCTCTCTCTCCCTCCCTCTGCCCCCTCACTCTTTGCACTTTGTCTCCCCTTCTCTTATCCTCCCTCTCTCTAATCTCCCTCCCTGTCTCTCTCGATAGCGCTTCCTTCTCTCCATAACCATCTTCCACTCTCTCCTTGTCCCTCCCTGTTCACTGTCTCTGACCACCTCCCTCCATCTCTGTTCTCCTCTCGATCTCCTCTAGATGCCTCTTTTGCTCAACCCACCCTCTCTCCAACACCTACTATCTCTCCTGCCTTCCCTACCCCACAATCTCTCTCACTCATTTTTCTTTCAGTCCTCCCTCACTCTCTCCCCATTCACCTTCTTGCTTCGTTCTCCCTCAGTTTCCGCCGCGCCTTCTTCATTCACTCTGTCTCCCCCTCTCTCCAACTCCACAGTTCTCTCTATCGCTGCCTCACTCGCTATGCCCTCTCTCACTCTTTATACTCTCTCTTCTCCCCTTTTACCTCCTCCCTCTCTCTATTGCCCTCGGTCTCTGTCTTTCTTATAACCAATCCTCTCTCTTCCCCCTCTCTCTCCCCCCGTGCCATGACATCTGCTCTCCCTCAACCTCTTCCTCTCTCTCCCAAGCTCTCTCCATCACTCTCTCTCTCTCTGACTCTTTCCCTCTGTCCCTCTCTCTCTCTACTCTCTCCATTGCTCTTCCCTCCCAGTCTCTCTATCCATCTCCCTCTCTCACCGTCTGCCAGTCCCTGTCCTCTCTCTTTCACACCCGCTCTGTCTCTGTCCCTCTCTCTCGTCAAGCTGCCTCTTCTGCTCCACGTCCATCTCTCCTCCTCTCCCTCTCTCTCTCCCGCCTTCATCTCCCAACAATCTCTCAGCTCTGCCTCTCTTTCATCCCTCCCACGCTCTCTCAACTTCCTCCCTCTCTCTTACCCCTCCCTCTCTCACAATCTCTCCCCCTCCCCCCTCGTACACTCTCACTTCTCCTCAATTTCTTTGGCTACCCCAGGTCCCTCCGTCTCTCTCTCTCTCTCCCTGCCTCTGTCGTATCTCACTCGCTACACCCTCTCTCCTACCTTTTTTTCCTTCCTCTCTGTATTGCTCCTCGATCTCACACTCTGTCTCTCTCTCTCTCAGCTCCTCTCATTGTCTCGTGCGCTACGTGCTCTTTCCCTCCGGTGCTTCCGCTCTTTTACTCCACCCTCTCACTCTGCCCCTTCCACTCTCACTCACACTCTCCCACCAATCCCAGACACTCCTTTCGCCCCTCCCTCTCTCTCCCTCCTCTATCTCCCTCTCTTCCACAACCTTCCTCTCAGCAATCACCCTCCCTCTCCATCCCTCTCTTCCCTCTGTCACCCCTCCCTCTCTGATTCTACCCCTTACTCTCTTATGCGCCCTTCCGCCTCTTCCCACCACCCTATTTTCTTCTCACCCCTCCCTTCCTCCCTCTCTCTGACACCTCCCTTGCAATTTCACTCTTTCCCTCCCACTCTTCCTTCCTCTCCTTCTCTCATCCCACCCTCTTTTCCCCTCCTTCTCTCACAACTCTAGATCCCCCCACTCGATGCACCTTCCCTTTGCTTCCTCCCCCTCTCTTTCTCTCTCTATCATTCCCTCCCACCTTTACGTCCCCACCTGTCTGCCAGTCTCCACCACTCCTTCTCGCTACACGTCACCACAATCTCCTTCCTCCACTCTCTGATCACTCCCTCTCTCCCCTTCATCCCTCTTTCTTCACCCTCCTTCTCTCCCTATTTTCGTCTCCAGTCCCCGTCTCTCCTCCCACTCTCCCGTCTGCCTCAGTCTCACCCGTATTTAATCTCACGCCCCAGTTTCTCTCAACCCTCCCTCTCTCTCTCCCTTCCGTCTCTCTCCCCGCTCTCTGTGTCTGTACCTGCTCCAACTCTTTATCTCTGCCTCTCTGTCTCTCCCCACCACGGTCGCTCAAACTCACCGCTCCCTCTCTCCCCTCTTCATTTGTGTATCCCTCTCCTCTGTTGCACCACCCTCTCTTTCTCTCTCTCGTTCCCCCGCTTCTCTTCCTCTCTCCCATCTGCCTTCCCGATGTCCACAATTCCCTCTCTCTCCTCTCACTTTCTCGCCCTCCCCCTCTCACTGGCTTCCATTCTCTCTCATCCCTCTCTCTCTCTCTCTCCAACCCCACCCTCTCTCTCTTCCCATCTGTATCTCTCTAACCACTCTCTTTCTAAACCCTTCCCTCTCTGACTGTCCTTCTCCCTCTACTTTTCCTCATGTGTTTTTTGTTCTCTGCCCTTCCCACTCTCTCTGTCAACTTTGCTGCCTGCCATTCGCTGCTCCCTCCTTCTATCCTCCCTCCATCCCACTTTCTCTGTTTTTGCTTCCCTCTCTTTCTTCTCTCCCACGCCCTGCCACGCCTCCGTCTCTCTCTTCCCCCTTCAATTTTCTCTCCATCCCTCGCTATCTCCCATCCGCCTTCTCTCTTTCCCCTCTCTATCCTCTAACTCTGTGAAGCCTCTCTCTCGCCGTTTTTATCCTCCTCGCTTTCTCTGCCTGCCCTCTATGCCTCCCTCTAACTCTGCCATTCTCCCTCCCTCTCTGAGCTCACTCTTCCTTTCCTTCTCTCTGTCTCTCTCCCGCCTCCCTCTTTATCTATCCCTCATCTCTCTGCTTTCACGTCTCTCCCTCTCTCACGTCTGCCTGTCTTCCTCTCTCCACTCAATGTCTCTCAACGAACTGTCTCTCTCCACTTGTCCCAACCTCCCAATCTCTCTTTCCCCTTTACCTCCCTTTGTTCTCTGTCCCCTCCCCTCTCTCTGCCCCTTTTCTCTCGCTCTCTGCCCATTCTCTCTTTCTCCACTCTCTGTCTCTACCCACTCTCTCACCAACCTCTCTTATTTTGTGTCTCGATCGCTCCTCATCTCTCTTATTTTTCCTCTCCCTCTCTCTCCCTCTCCTCTCTTGCCTCTTTTTCGCTCCGCTATTCATCTCTCCGCCCCTCCCTCTCTCGTCTTCTGCCCTCATGCTCCTCTCCCCTGTCTCTTTCACCCCAATCTTCTCATCCCTCCCTCTCCCTCACACCCTATCACGACCATTCACACTCTCTCCCGCCGTGTCCCTCTCTCTACCCTCTCTCACCCTCCTGTCCTCCCCCACTGTCGCATTCTCCCACCTCTCTCCTGTTTGTCTATCTCTCTCGTTCTCTCTCTCTGTCTGCCCCACAATCACACTCTCTTTCTTCTTTCAACCTCTTATCCCATCTCCCTCCCTGTCTCTACCCCTTCCGTCTGTCTTTTTCCACGCTCTATGTTTCTCTCTCCCACCCTGCCTCTTTCCTCTCTCTCCTTCCCTCTCTCTCCCCTCCCTCTCTGTGCACCTTCTCTCTGTCTTGTGCTCTCTCCCGTTCCATCCCTCCCTCTCTCTTCTCTCTTTCACCTTCTCTCTAACCCGTGCCTCCCTCTCTCTCCCTCGCCCTCTACATCTCTCTCTCCCACCCCCTCTCTCTCCACCTCTCTTAGTCCTACCCTCTCTCTTCTCTCTCCTTCCATTTTCTGTCCGTCACCCCTCTCTCTCCATCCGGTCCCTCTCTCTCCCCCTTCCGTCTCTCCCCACCAAACTCTCTCCCTCTAATCCCTCCCTGTCTCCCTCTGTCACCGCGCCTCACTCTCTTCAACCCTCTATTTCTATATCTCTCTTGCCCCCTCCTCTCTTTCTCTCTCTCCATCCACCTCTTTCTGTCTCCACAGCTGCCTTTATCTCCCCTCTTTTTGTCTTCCTTTACCCCCTTTCGATACCCACTGTCTCTCAGCAATCATCTCACTCTCCTCCTCTCTGTCTCAATCTCCTCCCTTCGTGTCTATTTTCCCTCCCTCTCTTTCTGTCTCTCTACAATCTCCCACTTTCTCTTCCCCCCATTCATTCTCTCTAACCTTTCCCAACTTCTATCCTTCTCTCCCGTCCCTCTCTCTGCACCTTCTCTCTGTCTTGTCCTCTCTCCCCTTCCATTCCACCCTCTCTCTTCTCTCTAACCTTTCCCTCCTTCCTGAAGAAAGGCTCATGCCGCAAAACGTCGATTTTCCTGCCCCTTGTATGCTGCCTGACCTGCTGCGCTTTTCCAGCAACACATTTTCAGCTCTGATCTCCAGCATCTGCAGTCGTCACTTTCTCCTTCTATCTCCAAATTCACTCCTCCTCGCTCTTCATCATTCTCTCTGTTCACCCCTCCTCCCTATCCCTCTCTCTCTCACCCTTGAATCCGTCTGTCGCTCTCCCATTCTTCCTGTCTTTCTCTCTCACTTGCCTCCCTTTCACTATCTCTTTCGTCTCCACTCTTATCTGTTTCCATCTCTCTCCCTGTCTATCCCAACCTCCATCTCTCTTCCACTCCCTCTCTCGCCCACCTCCCCCTCCAAAAATTCTTCTCTCTCTCTTTCGTCCATTCCCCTCTCTATTCGTCTGTCTCACTCGTCCCCTCTCTCCACCCTGCAGGCTTCCTGCCTCTTTTCCTGATTAAGGGCTTTTGCCAGAAACGTTGATTTTTCTGCTCCTTTTATGCTGCCTGACCTGCTGTGCTTTTCCAGCACCGCTCTAATTCTCTCTATCAGTTTACCTCAGTTGGTTGCGCAGCTAGTTTGCAATGCAGAATAGTGCGAACCTCAGGGGTTTAAATACTACACCAGCTGAGATTACTTTGAACGTTGTTAAAAATAAAACCAGAGGTCATGTTTTCAAATCTCACTCATGCGTTTTTCAGATTCAATCAAGTGGGTGTCACGGGGGCTCAGTAGTTAGCACTGCCGACTTGCATCACCAGGGCTCTAGGTTGAATTTCAGCTTCGGTATGGAGTTTGCATATTCTCTCCGTATCTGCTTGGGTTTTCTCCGGGTGCTCTGTTTTCCTCTCACAGTCCAAAGATGTGCAGATCGCGTGAATTTGCCGTGCTTCATTAGTCAGAGGGTCGGTATGGACATGTTGGGCTGAAGGACCTGTTTCCACACTGTAGGGAATCTAAACTAATCTGTCACCATCCCTTCTCCGCTCCACTCTCTCCCTTTTCCCATCTTTCTCTCGCCTCTTTCGCTCACTTTATCTCGCGCCCGTCCCTCTCTCCGTACCCCCAATTACTGTCTCGCTTTCCCACCTCTCTCTCTCTTTGCTTCCTCCACCTCCGTCTCTCTCTAATTCTCCTGTCTGTCTCTCCTCACGGCGCATTCTCTCTCTCCCACAGTATCTGTTTCTCTCTCTGCCCACTATCTCTCTTCCCTCCCCTTTCTCTTCAATTTCCCCTGCTCCCATCTCCTTTTCTCTCCTTCTTCCTTTCCCACACTCTCTCCCCTTCCACTCGCCCTGTACCGCACTCTCTCCCTCCTTCCTCATGCCATCTCTCAGTCTCTCTCCATCTCCTCTTCCTCTCTCACTATCACTGTCCACCCTCCTTCTCTCACTCCTATCTCTCTCTCTTCGAATTCCCTCTCTCTCTGCCTCACCATCTCCCACACCCTCTCACATACTATCTCTGCCATTACCTCTCTCCCCTCCCTCTCTACCCCAACTCTATCACTCCCCCTTCCCCATCTCTCTCCAACTACCTCTGTCTCTGTCCCTTTCCCACTCCCTCTCCCTCTCCCGCTCTCCCTCCCCTTCCACTCTCTCTCATATTCTCCCAATTCCCTCTTTTTTTCTCTTTCTCTCCCAAACTCTCCTTGCTCCACCACTCCCCACTTTTACTCTTGTCTCTCAACTGTTTCTCTCTCCTCCTGCCCCGCCCATTTCTCCCCTCTCCCTCGCCCTGTCACACACTCTCCTCCAACCAGCTCCCCCACAGTCTCCACACCTCTCATACTCTATGCGCTCTCTCTTAAAATCTCTCTCCCCATCATCTCTCTATTCCCCCATTCCCCCGACTCTCTCTGCCAGCCCTAACCATCTTTTTCCTTCTATGCCCTCTTTCCCTTTCCCTCTCTCCCCCACCTCTCCCCGCCCGCACTCTCTCCCCGTAATTTCTCTCTTTCCCCCTCTATCTCCCTTCACTCTCTCTCTCTCCTCCCCTCACTGTCTTCTTCCCGCTACCTCTCTCCCTTTCTCCCACACTTATTCCCTCTAATCCTGTGTCTCCCCACCTCCCAATCTCTCCCCACATCTCCATCCATCTATCCCCCGTCCCATTCTCTCTACCCCTTTCATTCCCAATGTCTCTGTTTCGCTAAACCCAATTTCTCTCACCCACCCTCTCCCGCTCTCTTTCACTCTCGCTCTCTGCACCTCTCTCTCTAATCCCTGTCTCTCTCCGTCCCCTTCCCACTCTCATTCCTTTCTTTCCCGTTCTCTCTATCCTTCCCTCCCTGACCACTATCTCTCCCTCCTGCCTTCCATGTTTGTCTCCTGCTTCCATGTCTCTCTCTCCCGATCCCGCTCTCACTCTCTTCCTACGCCCTCTCACTCTCTTCCGACACCTTTCTTTCTCGCCTCCCTTCCCGTTCTGTCTCCTTCCTCTCTTGCTCACCCCTCGCTTTCTCTCTCTCTGCTCTCTCTCTCTCTCTCTCTCGCCATCCTCCCTCCTGTTTTCGGCCTCCTTTCCTCTTCGTTCCTCGCTGCCTCGCTGCCTCTCGCCCTGTCTCTCTCGTACCCTCTCTCCCCGCACACTCTGCGCCCTCTCTCTCCCTCTCCATCTGTGTGACTTCTTCTCAACTTCTCCCTCTGACTCTCGCATTCTCCCCGCCCTCACTCCGTTTCTCTCTGACTGTGCGTAGGGAGAAAATGGGGGAGGAATATGAAGGTGGTAGTCAGAGTTAGAGAGAAGTTGCTGTAGAGTGAGTAGAGTGGACAAGGCTGAAGAAACCGTGGAGGTAATAGAGAGAGAGAGACAAAATGTGGGCTGGCAAGAGACGGAAGTGAAAATGAGAGTGGAGAGAAAGGGCGAGTGCACAGAGGAAGTGAGGGAGGAAAATGAGATGAAATAACGAGGGAGATAAATTTGGGACTGTGTGCAAATGAAGGATTCGAGAGGGAGCCAGTGATAGAGAAAACGAGAGACAGATGAGGTTGACTGGAGTTAGCGGCAACGGGGTAGAGAGATGAACTGTTCCGAAGACCAGGTCGGTGTGGGGGACCCAGAGGTGAAAGCAATGACAGAGCGACTTAAATAGAACTCATGAGCTCAGGCCCCGGTCTCCTCCCCTTCCCCAAGGAGCAAGACTTGTGGCTGAATCTGGCTCTGTCCAGCTCAGCTTTTTCAAAACAATGACAAACAACAATATCCTTCACTCTGCTGCTCGGTAACTTTTAATGCACATTTTTATTGTTTATACTTTGAAGTGATCGATACAGTCAGTGGGATGTTGCCTTTACGTACTGACACCTGAGTTGATAGAATCATTGAAATGTCCCTGTAACCCGCCTGTCGGATAAGGTGGGACAAACCCTCACTACCCACAGGCTGATACGAAAGCGACAGGTTGCTTCATTGCTGAAAAATTCAACTACAATGAGAGACTCCCGGATGGATTGATTTATAAGTGAAACTGATTGATTGATATATTTGGGTGAAGGGATATTTCAGCACATTCTCCAGCTGCTGTCTGAACTGCGTCTGCGTCACAGCATAAATTGCGGTGTTTGTGCAGCAACTGAGGAGCTGCAGCATGAAGCCCAGTTCCTTCACAAAGTCATGCAAAGACACACGTCGACGCCCGATCACATCCATTCGGTACCATATGGAAAACATCATTAATATTGACCATAACAGGATGAAATTGCCCGAGATCACAAACAGTAAAATGATAGATCTTTTGCGATTGCTCATTTCTGTGTCAAACCGAGCGTCCCCACTGGTGTGAGCCCTGAGTCTCCTGCGGGCTCTGCTGCTCACCAAAATGTGTCTGACGGTGAAAACATTGAGCAGCAGGATCAGGAGAAACGGGAGAGCTGGGTTTAGAATGTGATGGAGGAACTCGATTGCCACCCAGAAAGGGGAGACATGAACACCATCTGTTACTTCACAAAACCAGGGCTGGTTCGCCAGCCGATATTGACCTGTGAACATAAAATACCAGAAAATATTTTTTAAACAGCTCAGCACAGCCACTGTTGTCAGAACAACAGCCGCCGTTTTCTCACTGCAATATTTCATTTTAAGCTTCTGGCAACAAATGGCCGCAAATCGATCAAAGGTGAAAGTGACGGTGAACCAGACAGAACAATCAGTAGCTGCATAAAGCAGGACGGCGTGGATATTACACACGGGAATGTCCCGCATGAAATAAAATTGTTCCCAATAAACAATTGGAATGTGTCTCAATATCAGGTCGAGGGTAATGACCAGTAGATCCGCCACTGCCATGGCCGCCAGATAACGTCTGACACATGCAGCCAATCCACAATCTTTATAAAGCAGGACATAGGTCGTCACTACGTTAGCTGTGAGGAAGGTAAAAAACCTTGTTCATCAACATGTAGGAAAAGTGACCAGTTTGATTGAGGACAGATAGAGATTTTCAAATGTGTCACTGTACTCTAGGATTTATGAAAACAGTTGGAGCTGAAATGACAAATGTGAAAATCTGAACTTCTGACAGAAATGTAACATAAACCACAAGAAACATTCCCTCCCCAAACATAGTGAGACACATCCAAAGGAACAGATGATTTCGAGGAAACTCCCACATACTCGATCGTTGGAGAACAGACACAGATCACTTTTTTCCATATTCTCACACGGAGGGTGAAACCTTGCTTTCGTGAAGGATTCCCTCACAGTTCCTTGAAGACAAATGGAGTTTGGAAATTTCTGACTTTTAGACTCGATTGTGATCGATCATGCTAACTGAACACGTGTAAACGGAGGGAAAATGTATTCACCATTTTAACTGCCTGTGGGGACTTCGTAACAGTGTCTCCCTCACCCTGCAACGGGGCCTCTTCCTTGGGATCTCTTTTTTTTTTTAATTCACTGACGTCTGGCCGTTTCCAACTAATGTCGGGGGTAGAATGTAACAGAGAATGATGGTTAGAGTATTTTCACGGGATTTCCAGTTACAGACAGAATAGTTTGTGCTTAATGCTGCGGGGAAACCTCACAGTGACACTGGCAACATTTCCCACCTTTCTTGGCGCTACTTTGATGAATTTATCGGCGCCAATTCGTGCTCACACGAAAAGGTTGCACAGTTCATCAACTGCACCAACACGTTCCATCCCAAACTCAAGTTAACCTGTACCATCCCCGATACCTCTCTGCCCTTCCCGTGAATCTGCATCTCCATCTCTGGCGACCGTCTCAAAATGGACATCCACGACAACCTCACCAACTCCTACAGCTACCTCGACTACACATCCGCCCACCCTACTTGCTGGAAAAAAACGACATCCATTATTCCCAATTCCTGCACAACGGCCCCACCTGCTCCCAGGATGACCAATTCCACCTTAAAACATCCCAGATGTCCTCCTTCTTCCAATACCACAATTTCGCCTCCCACATGGTCGATGATGCCCTCCAGCGCCTCTCATCCACTTTGCGCACCTCCGCCCTCGAACTCCGCCCCCCCAATTGCAATAAGGACAGAATGTTCCCGGTCCTTAACTGCAAACCCACCTCACTCCGTATCCTTCGCATCATCCTCCATCACTTCCACCGCAGACAAAAAGTCCCATCACCAGAGATATATTTCCCTCCCGAACCCTATCAGCGTTTTGGGGATACCATTCCCTTTGTGATAACCTTTTGAAGTCCATTGCGACACCCAGCCTGGACCCAACCTCTGACATAATTCCCTGCCACTGTTGTAATTGCAAAACCAGTGCCCACACCTATCCCCTCACCTCTGTCGAATGCCCCAAAGAATCCTTCCGCATAAGTCACAAATTTACATGCACTATCACACATGTCATCTACTGTATCTGTTTCACACAATGTCATTACCACTACTTTGGGGAGCCAGGGCACCAACGTGTGGATCATTTCAGAGCACGTCTTTGGGACACCCGCCCCAACCGAGACACGTGGGTGAAAATTTAGACACTCTCTCCCAATCCACCAAGTATATGCAGGTCGTGGTCTTCCTCCGTCACCAAACCCGAACCACCCGATGACTGGAGGAAGAACGTCTCAACTTCAATCATTAGATCCAGCAATCCCACAGGATTAATGTGAATTTCACGAGTTTCCTCATTTCCCCTCCCCCAGCATTATCCGAGTCTCAAGTCTCCAACTCGGCACCACCCTCTTGACAAGTCCCTCGCCTTTCCCATCTATCCACTCTACGATATTTTCTAAACTATCAACTAGTCCCTCAGATCCATCTTCATATCGAATTCGCAGCTACCTTGCCCCCAGCCCCAGCACACCTCCCATTTCTTTCTCGACACCGCCCCCAAAAGACACACAAGCCTCATTCGTGGTACAGGGCTTATGCCAGAAATATCGATTCTCCAGCTCGTATAATTCTGCCTGAAGGGCTGCGTTTTCCGACCACTGGTCAGGAAACAGTCTGTCACTGCCATACTCACAGAATCATGCCTAATGGGTAATATTGAATGAAGTTCCATTACCATCCCTGGTTATATCCTGTCCCGCGGGCAGGGCAGGCCCACCAGTGTTGGGAAAATCCTCGGGGATAATGTCAGGAAAGGAGTTACCCTGCAATTCTCCAACATTGATTCCAGAACCCGGGAAATCTCATGGTAACATGTACAGAAAATCTCCTGATGGTCGGCATCTACTGGTTTCCACACCACCCCTTGGTGCTAACTCAATTCCTCAGAGGAAGCACTGAGGGTGACAAGGAAACAGAACGCACTCAGTGTGTGGGACTTCAATGTCCATTACAAAGCGTGTCTCCACAGATCCACCACTGACTGAGCAGGCAGAAGCCTCTAATACGCAGCAGCCAGTCTGTGGGAAGTGATGGGGGAAACGACAAGAAGGAAGCATTCTCAACATACGCCTTGGCACAGATGGATCTGTCTCTGACAACTTCTGTAGGAATACCGAGCAGACAGTCCGGATGGAGAGAATGTCTTAGTCTCATCCTGAAGGTACTGCCCAATGTGTTATGTGGCACTACCTCCTGTGAGGTAGGACATTCTTCTGAAGGTCTAAGCCAATGGAAACTGGGTATCCATCAGTTAATTTAGTTCATCAGCAGCTGCAGCATCGATGCGCTTCCCTCCATCAAAAGGTCAGAAGTAGGCTGTGCACTGATTGTACCAAAATATTCAGCAGCATTCATAACTGCGCATATACTGAAGCAGGGTATTCAGCCCATCAAGCGTTTTACACGGGAAGGGAACGAGGCCATTCAGCCATTCGAGCCTTTTACTCAGCAATTGGAACATGTCTTTTAACTCTCATAGCTGTTACACAGGAAATGAAAGGGAATAGTCAGCATTCCAAAGTACCTACATGTGAATGGGGGAGGACAGGCCATTGAGCCGGAAAAAGGCATAAATTAGGGATGAATCGATTTTTATCATTTTAACACAAATCAATGACTGCAATGAAAGAGTGACCAGTGCTGGGCCTCAACTATTTGCAAACGATATCAAAGATTTTAATAAATGCAAAAGATGTATTCTAACTTAGATAGTTAGGAACTGAAGTTATCAAAAAGTGGTCTAGGCACTCTGATTGGAAAAGCAAAGGACAATAATTTGGCAGCTGGAAAATAACATGTTTAAACGTGAACCTTTGAACTTTTTAGTTAGAATGAAATGCAGTATGCTACTGAAACGGAAAGAGATTACAGTACTCAGCTACACGGTGATTACTGGAGTGTTCACTCTGACCTGTTCAGACATGGGAAGTGTTATTCCATCTCCCTGATAGTCTGATCCCTGATGTTTCCAGTGGTCGCATTGCTCTCATTACACACTGAATATTTTCATGTGGTTGCTTGGCGGTGTGAAGTAGTGAGGGGGAGCATGTTTTGAACTATGTACCAAGGGGACGCCCTTTAGCCTAGAGGACATCTTTTCTTTCTCCGTGAAGACACAAAGACGATGGAAATTGCTGACTGCTTCTGAATAAGGAGACTGTGGCTGCTGCCATAAACAGTGTGAATTCACAAACATGATGTACTGTACATGGGCAGACTGCAACATTAATAGAGTGAGAGACGGAGGTTCCAAACACAAGAAGGAGAACATAACTGAAACGCAGTGTCAGATCAACTCACATGTTTAGTTATATCAAATTCTCAATCCACCACAGAAAGCCATTAACCAAGAGGGCCGATCTGGTCAGGGCACAGCACTGCATAGGTCAAGCTGTGCTCCGTTCAACCCAGAAAATTGCTAAGTGTGGAAAACTGTATAGAAGGCAGCAGTGCATTGATCTATAAATCCGGAAGGAATGTCTGTCCAACATCGGGAGCCATGCCGTGAATTAATCTAAAACAAAATTCTCCAGAAAGGGGAGCTATGCTGACCACAGCAGTACGATTGCATCCATGCCACTCTGTGTGAAGCACTTTGGAAGAGGTTGAGATGAAGGTAATATCAATTTATCTAACTTTCAATGTGCTTTGATGTACTTTTCCAAATTGCAGTGAGAATGGATGATAAAGTCCTGAAATAAAGCCAATGGCAGCATACAGGATAGTAATGGTCATGTTCATGTCCCTCTGTTCATATCTCAGGGACAGCATTGCAAGGAATCGGACAAAACTGCTCTGAGTCTCCAAGTTATATGTGGTAATAGGAAACAGTGTGAAATATGAAGGTTAGCGGCTGGGTAGGAACTCATCTGCTTCCACCCACTTTGTGTCTCTCATTTTTATTCTGCTTTCTGGTGTATGTTTCCTTCACAAACTTTTATTTTTTTTAAATGACTCCAATGGTAATGGTGAAGGTGAATCCCAGAACAGAGGCTTGCTGAGGGAGTCAAGGCCTCGCGATTTAATGCACAGTGCGGCCTAGAGACTGGGCTTTGTGTGTTTTGGAGACTGGGCTGGTGGGTCCTGGACACTGAGCCTGGTGCGGTTTAGAAACTGGGCCTGATGTGTTCTGGACACGAGCCGCGGTGCGGTACAGAAACTCGTTGCTGGCACACACTGGAGTATAAGGGTCAGTAATTCGAATCCGTTCTTTTTTCCTTATCATTCTTCTGCACCAAATACTGAAGAATGTGTACCGAGATTTCGTGCACCTGAGATGGTGTTATAAGCGAAGACATTACTAAAATTTCCCTGCTCTCGTTAGTGCGCACGTGACAATGTAGCGAATTTAATTCAAAGCTGAGAGAGTCACTGTCTTTGGTCCCTTTTCCCAACAAAGCTGCAGCTTCTGATATGGCCTGCGGCGGCCAGCAGAGCGTGGTAATACATCATTTGAAACACAAGAGGTTTGACAGAGAGAGAGAGAGAGAGAGAGAGAGAGAAGGGACATTTTGATTCCCATTCAAATGGATTCACAAACATACACATTCACACGTCCACAAACAGACGCACGGACACACACACAAACAGACACACACACACACACACACACACACACACACACACACACAATCATAAACACGAAATTATATGGAATCATTCCTATTCCGCCACTCATTCTGGCATCACCTTTATTTCCTCTTGGAAATTAGGGAAGGGCAAGTAACTGTGCTGTTCGAGTGCGAGCACTTTCGGACCAGTGACTAGAATTCTTCTCGTTTGAAAATCGTTCTGGAAAAGGATAGGCCTGTTTCACAAGTTAATGTTGCAAATTGGGACATGGCCAATTGTGATGGCATTGGGCAAGAACTTTCAAAAGATGATTCGGGTGAAGCTGTTCTCAGACAAAAGTACATCTGGCAAGTAGGAGTATTTCAAAAGCGAGATAGTGAGAGCTCAGAGACAGCATGTTCCTGTCAATGTGAAGAGTAGGGAACAAGACGTGACAGGGTACATTGATGGTCCAGTCATGGGAAAGGAGTAAGGTGTATACTAGGAATAGGCAGCTGGGATCATGAATCCCTTTAGCTTACGGGGTGTAGTAGAAGGGCAAAAATGAAGCATGAGATATTCCTACACACACACACACACTCTCATACACATGGACACAGTACACACAGACACCATACACACCCTTACAGACACACACATTCCCACACTCATGCATGCACACTCTCACAGACTTAAGACACTCTGCACTGACTACACACACACACACACGCACACACACTTTCTCACACTCACAACCCCCACCCCGGGCAGACACACACACACAGACAGACAAAGACCAACATGCATACATATATTTTGTGCGTTGATTCGGAACTTGTAGAGCTACATTGTACTTTGCTCAAAAACTGCATGAATTTATGTAAAACTCTGTTATCTCACTTTTTAGATTAGAATAAATCTAAACACCATGGCATAGACAGAGAACACGGGGGCCAACATCTTCAACATACTGTCCAGCTATCGCCATTGTTAACAGCTAACCCGAGAATGCAACTTTAAAATACAGTTTTTGTGATTTACACATGAAAGAAGTGAAACTATCACTGTATTCTAACAGATGAAAGGCTTAACAGACAATCAATTTTTAACGTATAATTTCAGTTACATCACACTGCAAACTTTTGCTATAAATTCTGTGTTACGATCGAGCCCTCCACTATCACCGACTGAAGGAGCGTCGCTCCGAAAGCTAGTGTACTTCCAATTAAATCTGTTGCACTATAAACTGGTGTTGTGTGATTTTTAACTTTTTACTTTCCTGTTTGTAACATAGCCAATACTTGTATCACAACTTTGACTTTGATATATAATTACCATCAATGTTTGATTCCTCTTGCTGTTTCTAAGCTGCACGTTATTCGATTCTGTGGAATGTGAGTGACGTGGGCTCCGGCGAGATTAATGGTAGATACAGGCAAAATGTTTGGCGAGGCATATCTCAGTATTAACATTATATTGCCATATTTTATCCATTCTTCTCAAGCATCATGGTAACGTTTTCACCAGATCTTCCACTTTGCTGGGGGAGTAGGCAACGACAATGATCCTTCAGAAATGCAGTACATTCCCCGAGACAGCTGAGATTGGTCTAATCTTGGTTGGAATCCTACAGCAGTATGGAGAAGTGCTGATGTTGTTGTACACGATTTTTGTGAGATCACATCAGCAGTAGTGTGTACAGACTTAATGTCCTCACTAAGGAAAGGATATTCCAATTACCTCAGGGATTATTCTCTCAATTAATTTCTGTTACGAAGTTGTTAATCATAGAATCACTACAGTGTGGAAGCAGGCCATTTGGCCCATAGACTCCACACTGATCCTGTGAAGGACACCATTCCATTCAAAGGTATCCACACCACCGTCCCCAACACAATTTCAGATGAAGCAGTATTTCACTTGTACTCTTTCAATCCAGTCCACTGTATTTGCTGCTCACAATGCAGTCTCCTTTACTTTTACAATGCCAAACAATCAGACTGCTTAAGGATCAAAAACCAGCTGTCTGTAAGAATGAGCCTGGCCTTTACATTGCTTCACACTTCACTAATCTACCTTGCTCTCATGCTGATATTTCGGGCCTGAGCTGCTGCTGAATTTCAATGAAGCACAATCCAAGCTCCAGTTAGACCTCACTTTAGATTCTGGTACGTTCTAGCCCGTCAGCATCAATATTCAATTCCATAACCTCTCAGCTTGATTCCCATTATGACTGTTCTCTATTTGTCCATCAATCTCCCTCTTGGTATCCCTTGAAAATTGTGTGGCTGAGTCTTGCTTATTTCATTCAAAAGACAGAACGTCTTTCCCCCATTCGTTCACACCTAATTTATATTAATCTAACATCTCTATCTCGTTCACTACAACTGAAGTCCAATTGCGTTGTAGCATTGCTCCCACACGTGCTGTGTTTCCAGTCATCTAGCCCCTCAACTATGTGAAGACATTAAAAAGCCAAATTTTCAATCCTTTTCAGTTGTGAAGAATGTCACACTGGATGTGAAAATTAAATGTGTTTCGCTGTCTGCACAGATGGTGCCAGACGTGCTGAGTTTCTCCAGACAACAATAGGCACAGCTCAACTTTTCAATTAAACAAATTACTGTGGGTATTCGAAATGAAAATAAAAATAGCTGGAGAAAACAAAAGCGAAAATGAATGGTCTCTGGAACTGAAAGACAAAGTCTGCTTTGACTCCACAGATGCGGCCAAACTTGCTTTCGTTCTCCAACAATTGCTGCTGTTGAACAAGTTTGAAAGGCGTGTGTCAGGGCTCCTGAAACTCCCTGTCCGATATTGAGTGTCATACAATGTGAAGTGAGTGATAACGCTAGGTACACAAAATCATTGATTCTGAAACGGCATAAGGCTGGTATTACTGCCATTACAGAGGTCTTAATGCCAGATAAGGAGAGAAACAGAGATAAATGCATTCACATTAAACACAGAAGATGGGCCTCCATGAAGGTAAATGATTCAGACAATATGTAAAAGAGTTTTGAGAAATGAATTACATTGGAGGCTTGACACCATGGTGAGTCGCTAACAGAATGAGAATATTAAAATAACCACATCAGAACCCAGAGTGGTTCACTGAGCTCACATTGTGCTATGCGTCTGGAGTCACATGTCACATGTCGGCCAGAACCGTGGGCCACAGCACTGCTGCCTCACAGCGCCAGAGACCCGGGTTCAATTCCCGCCTCAGGCGACTGACTGTGTGGAGTTTGCACATTCTCCCCGGGTCTGCGTGGGTTTCCTCCGGGTGCGCCGGTTTCCTCCCACAGTCCAAAGATGTGCAGGTCAGGTGAATTGGCCGTGCTAAATTGCCCGTAGTGTTAGGTAAGGGGTAGATGTAGGAGTATGGGTGTGTTGCGCTTCGGTGGGGCGGTGTGGGCTTGTTTGGCCGAAGGGCCTGTTTCCACACTGTAAGTAATCTAAAAAGGTAGTTTACATCCCTAAACGGCATTCTTCATATTGTGAGCATTTGTTACATTATTTCCTCAAGATTCCAAATATTTGCTGGATTCGAATTCCGCCACCTTCTCTGCCAAGATATGAATCCAGGTATCCAGGACCACATGTCTGTGCATTAATTTACAGCCTACCAGTAGTACGACTCGCTAATTGCTTATCCGTACAAAGAAGTGGAAAGCCCAGCACATCAGTTTGAAAGACAATGTTGCAGTATTGAAACCATTTACAGCCAGAAGTGTTGTGTGGATGATGTCGACAAAATCACAGTTGGCAGTTTTCGATTCGATTCTCTGGACATGGCATCAGCAACAACGGTACAGGAGATATGATAAAGGCGTTGGGCCCTGACAACATTCCTGCAACAGAACTGAAGACCTGTGCTGTAAAACAAGCTATGCGCCTGGGAAAACTGTCTCATTCCAGCTCCAATGTTGACATGAACCTGGCATTGTGAAAAAATGTCAACCATTTCCAGTACACTCAGAGTAGAATAATTACAATCTGAGTAGGTGCCACGTCCTCAGTCTCTTCACGATCGTCAAATTGGTGGGAGTTCTTTTGACCGAGCTATCAAGCAGCACAGAAAGTACCAGTTCAGCGTGGTTTCCAATAGTCTTCCATTGTTGTGGTTCTGTTCGCCGAGCTGGGAATTTCTGTTGCAGATGTTTCGTCCCCTGTCTTGGTGATATCCTCAGTACTTGGGAGCCTCCTGTTAAGCGCTTCTGTGATGTTTCCTCCGTCACTTATATAACTATAAATGCCTGAGGAAACATCACAGAAGCACTTCACAGGATTCTCCCAAGCACTGAGGATATCACCTAGACAGGGAACGAAACATCTGCAACACAAATTCCCAGCTCGGCGAACAGAATCACAACAACGAGCACCCGAGCGACAAATCTTCTCCCAAACTTTGAATAGTCTTCCATGTGGAGATGGTGTGTTGTGGAAATGTCACTGGACTACACAAGGCTAATTCTCTGGAGTTTGGTGGAAGTTAAAACAATTAATAAAACATCGTGATCTGAGATCTGGTATCTGTAATCGTAGCTTTGAAGCCAATCTCGATTCTAAGCACCAAAGCCCATCCCCAGTTGATGTCAGGATGTAGTACTACATTGTTTTCCTGGTCTTGTCTGAAAGTGACTCCAGACATACAGACATGTGATAAACTCTTCAATGGTCTCTGATACAGCTGAGTAAGGCACTCAATTGTATCAAACTGCTCCGAGGTTTAAAATGGTTAAACCTGTTAGAACACACAGCACCAGCTTCTATATCAGAAGAGGGAACGTGAAACACCTTCATGTTGATCCTGCAGAGCTTTCCTTCCGAACATCTGAGAGCTTGTGACAACACTTACAGAGCTATCCAGCAGACTGCACAGAAACAGAGGACAAGGAGGAGGCCATTGAAGACATTGAACAAATACCATTCTAGTTCATGGCCGAAATTGTATTCAATGCACTTTTCTCACAGATTGTACGCATCCTTTAACGTGATCTTCTCACATAAGGAAGTTATTAATTATTGCCCATTCGAAGCATTTAAAGTAGGAACTGCAGGTAACCCTTCAGTATATGATTTTTCTAGCCCGTTCAGTATAACCAAGCCTGACAAATTATTTCCACACCATACACCTGCAATTTCGCAATCCCTTTCGGGTCTAGAATCCCTAGTTATATTCAGTGCCTTGGTTTTAAAGCCTCATGTGGAAGACAATTTAACAGGTTTACCAGCGTCTGAATACTGACCTTTACTCTCAACACAATGCAGAGTGGCTTGCCTTTACCGAATACTATGTTTCATTGTCTTAGACATTCCAGCCAGGAAAATTACCATCCCTGCTTCCAATCTGTCTCACCCTGTCAGCATGTTACATGTTTCACTGAGATCCCCTCTCACACTATTCAAAAACTCATGTCATACAGATCCATTCGACTCAAACCCTGATGCCACAACAAACCTGTCATCTCAGAGATCAGTCTGGTCGTCTTTCCCTGCCCTCCCTCAATGTCAGGTTTGCCCTTTATTAGGTAAGGAGACCAAAACTGCACACAATGCTACAGAATGCTTGATATCAGGTCTCACCACCGCCGTGCACAGCTGCAGGAAGACACCCTTACTCCTGGGCTCAAATCCCCCTTATAATGAATGTGAACACACCACTAACGGTTCCGACGTGCATTCTGTTCCTGCAATATTGATTTTAGTGACTTCTGTACAAGGAGATCCAGATCATATTCTGTGTTACGGCTGCCCACTTGTTGGTCTATGTACCCTGGTCAGCCAACCCCTCTTAAGTTGGTAGCCTGCCGTTCTCTATTTACCACCAGATTGCCTAAAGTCACAGCTATCCACATTGCACTTCATTTTCCACGTATTTGTCAGTTCACTGCATTTATTTAATCACCTTGAAGTGTCTTTAAATTCTCCTCACCAACTCACAATCCAAAATCATATAGTGCCATCAGCTGATTTGGGAATATTGCTTTTGATTCCCTCAACCAAATGTTTGTGATGTTTCAGGTGTAGCTCGGGCCCAGGTACCAAACCCTGTCATATCACATGTGTCTTCACCTCCAAAAAAACAATATTTTATTCCTGCTCACTGATTCCTGCCAGCCGTACAATTCTACAACTATGTCGAAATATTAACCACAATCATCAACAGATGTTACATGGTACAATAGGCTTTGGCCTATTCAAAAGTCATTCTGAAAAACCAAATGTATTTCATTCTTTGCTTCTCCGTGATGTACCTACCAATCAGTCTGTCTGATATGATTCCCATTTTATAAAACTGCTTTAACTTGTCAATACCTATTAGTGTCATTCTATCCCCTCCCTCTCACCAGAATTGGTTTCCCAAGTATTTCAGAGGACGTTTTTGTTTTCTTTTGTTTTGCATCTTCTTTGAAGACAGGACTGAAGCAGTTGCTCCAGAGTTCTACCATTTCCCCGTTCTCCATTCTCCATTCTCTGCTTTCAGTCTGAAAGAAAGCTGCACTTGTTTTTTCTTGAATTTCCCATTGGCAGCCCCATCTTACAACACTTCTTAATGCACTGTTCAGCCACGCATCAATTACTGTCTTCAGATTCTCAAGAATTACCAGAGGAACCTTATCAAATGTCTTGCTGAAATGAATGAGTCTCATGGTAGTCTCATTTATAAAGTCAGAATGTATGGAATGCAGGGAAAGTCGGATATCTGGATTCAGAATAGGTTGGGTGATAGATGGCAGAGTGGTTGTAGATGGAAATTATTTTGCCTGGAGGTCAGTGACGAATGGGGTATGACAGGGCTCTATTCTTGGGCCTCTGCTCTTTGTAGTTTTTGTAAATGAGTAGGCTGAGGGGTGGGTTATTAAATTTGCAGATAACACAAAGGTTGGAGGTATCGTTGATAGCGTTGAGGTCTATGCCAGGCTCCAGCCTGACATAGACAGGATGCCGACCTGGGCTGAGAAGTGGTAGATGGATTCATCCTGGATAAATACGAAGTGATGCATTTTGGAACGTCGAACTCGAATGTTGAATATAGGATTAAAGACAGAATTCTGGGCAGTGTGGAGGAACAGAGGGATCTAGGTGTGCAAGTACATAGTTCTCTCAAAGTTGGCATCAAAGTGAATAGGATTGTTCGGAAAGCACATGGTGTTTTGGCTTTCATTAACGAGGGATCAAGTTTATGATCCGGGAAGTTTTGCTACAGCTCTACAAGTCCCTGGTGAGACCACACTTGGAGTATTGTGTCCAGCTGTGTTCACCCTACTATAGGAAAGAAACATACAGGCATTGGAGAGGCTGCAAAGAAGGTTTGCCAGCATGCTGCCTGGACAGGATGACTTGTCTTATGACGAGAGGGTGAATAAGCTCGGACTTTTCTCCCTGGAGAGAAAGAGGAAGAGAGCAGACCTGATCGAGGTATACAAGATAATGAGAGGAATAAATCGTCAATAGTCAGATACCTTTCCCCAGGGCAGGATTGACTGGTACGAGGGTTCATTGTTTTAAGATATTAGGAGAAAGATATAGAGGAGACGTCAAAGGTAGGTTCTTTCCGCAGAGAGTTGTGAATGCATGGAATGCATTGCCTGGGGCGATCGTGGAAGCAGAATCGTTAACGACATTGAAGCGACTGCTGGACATGCGCATGGATATCAGTAAATTGAGGGGTGCATAGGTTAAATTATTATATTTTGCATTAGGATTAAATCTCGGCACAACATCCTGGGCCTAAGGGCCTGTTCTGTGCTGTACCTTTCTATGGTATACGTTCTCCATGTTCGACGATTGACCTCCCATTACCGGACAAGCACAGAGCCATAAACTATGTATCATCAGAAATAAAGCACGGTCTATACTACTCCCACTTTCCGACACGAAGCCCATAGCTGTGAATGTTGTTTTACTTCAAGTGCCCGTCCAAGTGCTTTTTTAACGATTCTGAGGTTACCGTGGCAATGCTCCTCTCAGGAAATACATTCCAGCTCGCAACACCCTTTGTTGGAAAAACAACCTTCAAAATCTCTCTAAAACAGAAAACGCTTCATTTTAAATGTCTGCTTCCTTTTTTCTATCTAATTCCAGAAAAAACGCAGCTCGGATATATCCAGTCTGTCTATGCCCCTTGTCATCTTCTCCTTCTGAATCACGTCCCCCTCGGGCTACTCTGCTCTAAAGCCAACAATCCGAGCTTCTACAGCCTCTCATCATGGGTGATATGCTGCATCTCAGGGAACATGACTGTTCATCCCCTCTGCACCCCCTCCAATGCAATTTCATTCTTCTTGTGATGCGGCGCCCAAAACAGAACACAGCATTCCACCTGTGGGGAAATAAATTTCTGTTTAGCTCTTACTCTCTGTGCTTCAATGAATAAAGGCTATATCCACAGTCCTGTTAGCATTCTCAACTGAATTATTATCCTGTCCAGTCACATTTAGGGATCTGTGGTAAAGCACACTCTGGGCTTTCAATGGTGCCGCCCTACTTTGAGGATTCCCCTATCTGGTTTCTTCTCCCAAAGTGCATCTCCTCATATTCATAGGGTTACATTCCATTGACCTGCCTACCTGACCTATCCATCCATATCTTCCAGTAACAGAAGACAGTCCTCTTCACTGCCAACCACTTGGGAAGTTTTTATGTTAAGCGCAAACATACATGTCGCACTCAACCCATCTCCCTCCACTCTCCAGTCTATGCCATTGATGATTACTGTGAATAATAAGCGACACAACAATTATCCCTGTCTCCTGCTACTAAGAAGATTTTGCATGTAACTTATCTTGAAACTCTGTGGGGCTTTATTAAAGGTATTGCTGAGAACACGTATAAGCGAACACCTCCAAAAATAATACAATAACATTTAGAAGGCATGACGTCCATCGGATGACGTCATGCTGATTATTCCTGATTCTGCATTGCCGATCCAAATGGAGAACATTGTTCGCCTTTTCTGTTTTCTCCAGTAGTTTCCCTAAAACTGATCTGATATTCATTGGTCTCTCCTTCCCTGTTCTATCCCCACCACCCTTCATCTAAAGGGTGTTCTCAATTTCTCTGGCACATCCCATGTGACCAGGTTCTACTAAAACGTTTGAGCATAGAACATTGACCATTGAACATTACAGCACAGTACAGGCATTTCAGCCCTCCATGTTTTGACGATCTTATATCCTTCTCTCAGATTAAACGGAGCCACCGACCCTTCATTTTACTGTCTTCCATGTACCTATCCAGTACTCGTTTAAAGGTTCCTAATGTATCTGACTCCACTAATACAGTGGTCAGTGCATTCCACGCGCACAAAACTCACTGTGCAGGAAACTACATCTGGCATCTCCCCGAAACCCTCCTCCAAAAACATTAAAATTATGTCCCACTGTGGTAGCCATTTACACCACGGGAAAAAGTCTCTGGCTATCAACTCCATCTATGCCTGTACTGTACCTCGATCAAATCACCTCTCATCCTTCTGAATTTTCCTTGAGTAAAGCCCTAGCTCCCTGAACATATCTTTTTAAGACATGCCTTCCAGTCCAGGCAGCATCCTGGTAAGTGTCATGACCTTTCCTTTCTTGTATCCCACAGGAGCATGGGATAAAACTCATCCAGTCCTGGGGATTTGTTTAATTTTATACTCGGCAAAAACAATCATTCCTGCTCGCATTTTATGTAAATGTGTTTAAGCGATTCACAGTCAATCTTCTCGAATTCTTGACATGCATAATCCTTCTCCAGAACAAACCAGGTGTGAAGCTTTCATGTAACAATCTATCAATGCTTACGAGCTTCACACACAGATTGCCTGCTTGGTTTCTAATGGACAGTAATTGCTCCCTAGTAATATTTTTCTAGTTGCTGCAATTGTGAGAAATCCTGGGATTCCGCTTAACTTTGCCTGCTTCAACTTTTTCATGTTCCAGTGTTAGTCAGTCCCCACTGGTGTGAATTTTCAATGTTTCACTGCGATCACCTCTCATTCGTTGAAACTCCAGTGAACACAGAGAGAGAATCATCGGACAATCTTCCAATCTGCAGCATTAAACTGGAGAATACCCATTCAGTATATGTGATCAGTATATACTTGCTTATATCAGAAAATCATAACTGCATACAATGCTACAGCTACCCTCTCACCAACACTCTGTGAAACTGGCGCAGGATCTTTTTACTTCTCGTGGAAGCAGTACTGCAGATACTGGAACCTGTACTGAAAAGAAAACAATTGCCGGAGAGTTCATCAGGGCAGGGCGCATAATTGGAGAGACAGCAAGCTAATGTTCAGTCGAGATGACTCTTCATCATCTTTCTCGTGATACCCATTAAATGAAGGAAAATCTGAATTTTACAAACTCTGTTTGCATAAGTTCCTCTTAATATCCTTTGCTTTAATTTTTTTCTTCGAACTCACTGTGTGAACTCCCTAAAAATGTTCCCCCGAGCATTCAACTATACCACATCCACAAGTTCTTATTTGTTGATGTTTACAAGAGATATCTTCAAACAAGAAGAATGTAAACTATGACTTCCCTTTCATTAACAGTCAATCATTCTCTTGAAGTTTGCTTTCATTTTCTAGGTGAAAGAGAGGACTCCAGATGCTTGAGAGTCAGAGTCGAAAAGTGTGACAGCTGGCCAGGCAGCAAAGGAGGAGGAGGGGAGTCGACGTTTCGGGCAGAGGCCCTTCATCAGGAATATGGGATGGAAGAGAACGAGGCTGACAGGCCATCTTTACCTGCCACCGCGTCCATCTTCTACCCCACCTGCCTTCTCCATCACTCACTGTCACTTCCCATTGTCTCTATCCATCACCTTCCCAGCTGACTTACCTCAGCTTCATTCCCACCACCTATTTTTCACAGCCTCTGGACATCGCACCGCCCACATTCCAGATGAAGTAATTATGGCCAAAATGTCGTCCCTCCTGCTACTTAGATGCTGCATGACCTCCCTTACTTTTCCAGTGCCAAACAGTTCTATGAGCACTAAGTGTCCAATATTGCATTTTAAAAATAATAGATCCCAACACATTACCTCATGTAGATGACAAGATAACTAGTCTGTAGTTCTCGACTCAACCTTTCCTCCCCTTTTTAATCCATTGGAATGCGATTATATCCTTCCAGTTTTAATTTGGAAAAATGCACGATCTTCCAGGCAATTAACATGTCGATTTCTGCTTGCTCTGATATTCTGGTATCATGTGTATTTGGTCCGTTAGACTTATCATAACTCAATAAAGTTTTGTTTCCAATTACTACCTCGTCACTTGCATAAATTATTGAGTTATAGTTACACAGGTCCCTGGGAGATTTTCTCGATCTTCCTCCATGAACACAAATACAATTAACTGTTTACTTCTTCAGTCATTTTTGTGTTCATTTAAAAAAAATTGGCCTGTCCGCACATTCACTGTTCCACATATGATCTTGTTTTTACTTTCCTTTCAAGAATTGTTCGAAGCTTTACGCCAGTCTTTGTTCTTGTTATTCTGCATCATTGTTTTCTTTTCAGTTTCTTGACCCTTCTTTGTTGTGTCCCAAATTTCGCTGATTCAACAATACGTGGAATTTTTCTGAGCCACTTCCTTAGAACTAATAAAATGTTAAGCTTCTATTGTTAACCATCATTCCGTTGCCTTTCTCTTTTGCTATTTGCACCCTGAGGGGATGTACGCACACTTCATACCTTGGAGTGATTCTGCAAGTAACAGTCATTGCCTGTCTTTTTGATATCTTTTTCATGTTCATTTTCAGTTCATTTGAAGCCATCACCTTCTTCATTCTTTCTTGGCTTCCGTGACTAAGGCACTTCCAATTGAAAAAAAAACAATCAGTTTTGTGTTCAGACCTTTGGCCCTTGAAGACAGAAACAGGGGAATATATTACGGGGAAGAAAGAAGAATTGAATTGGTACTTCAGAACTGTGTTCACTGGGGAACACACAAGCAATTTCCCTGAGGTAACAGTGGCTGAAGGACTTGAACTTAAATGAATTTATATTTGCCAGGAATTGGTGTTGGAGAGACTGTTAGGTCTGAAGGTTGATAAGTCCCCGGGGCCTGATGGTCTACATCCCAGGGTATTGAAGGAGGTGCCACGAGAAATCGCGGATGCGTTGGTGATTATTTTCCAGAGTTCGATAGATTTTGGATCAGTTCTTGCGGATTGGAGGATGGTTAATGTGAAACCACTTTTTAAGAAAGGCAGGAGTGAGAAAAAAGGAAATTATAGACCAGTTAGTCTGACCTCAGTGGTGGGAAAGATGCTGGAGTCTATTATAAAGAATGAAATTACGACACATCCGGATACTGGTAACAGGATAGGTCAGAGTCAGCATGGATTAATGAAGGGGAAATCATGGTTGATTAATCTTCTGGAATTTTTTGAGGCTGTAACTCTGAAAATGGTCGAGGGAGATCCAGTAGATGTAGTGTACCTAGACTTTCAGAAAGCTTTTGAAAAAGTCCCACATAGTAGGTTAGTGAGCAAAATTAGGGCGCATGGTATTGGGAGCAAAGTACTAACTTGGATTGAAAGTTGGTTGGCTGACAGGAAACAAAGTGTAGTGATAAACGGCTCCATTTCGGAATGACAGACAGTGACCAGTAGGGTACCGCAGGGATCAGTGCTGGGACCACAGCTTTTTACAAAATATATTAATGATATGGAAGATCGTATGAAGAATAACATTAGCAAATTTGCTGATGACACTAAGCTGGGTGGCGGTGAAATGTGAGGAGGATGTTAGGAGATTACAGGGTGACCTGGACAGTTTTGGTGAGTGGTCAGATGCAGTTTAATGTGAATAAATGCATGGTTATCCATACATTTGGTGGCAAGAACAGGAAGGCAGGTTATTACCTCAGTGGAATCAATTTAGGTAAAGGGGCAGTACACAGAGATCTGGGTGTTCTTGTACACCGGTCAATGAAGGTAAGCATGCAGGTACAGCAGATAGTGAAGACGGTTAATAGAATGCTGGCCTTCATAACAAGATGAATTGAATATAGAAGCAAAGAGGTGATTCAGCAGCTGTATAGGGGCCTGGTGAGACCACACCTGAAGTATTGTGTGCAGTTCTGGTCTCCAAAATTGAGGAAATACATTCTGGCTTTTGAGGGAGTGCAGCGTAGGTTCACGAGGTCAATTCCTGGAATGGTAGGATTACCTTATATTGAAAGACTGAAGCGACTGGGCTTGTATACCCTTGAGTTTAGAAGACTGAGGGGGGATCTGATTGAGACATATAAGATTATTGAAGGATTGGACACTCTGGAGGCAGGAAACGTGTTTCCGCTGATGGGTGAGTGCCAAACCAGAGGACACAGCTTAAAACTACGGGTAGACCATTTAGGACAGAGATGAGGAGAAACTTCTTCACCCAAAGAGTGGCGGTTCTGTGGAATGCTCTGCCCCAGAGGGCAGTGGAGGCCCAGTCTCTGGATTCATTTAAGAAAGATTTAGACAGATCTCTCAAGGATAGTGGAATCAAGGATTATGGAGATAAGGCAGGAACAGGATACTGATTAAGTATGATCAGCTATGATCATATTGAATGGTGGTGCAGTGTCGAAGTGCAGAATAGCCTACTCCTGCACCTATCATCTATTGTCTATTGTTATGCCAAATTCACTATTCTCAATAGCTCCTTTACAGCAAGGTTTTCAATTCGTACTTTTGATCATACAATACCAATTCCAAAACTGAAACTTGGTGCTCAACATCATGTTAAAGGAAACCATTTCACTCATGCTAGTGATATCCATTTCTCCGAGCATTAGCATTCCCTTGATTTAATGCAGGTATGACGCAGATTGAATTGTTTCGTGATTGCTGCAGTGCCCACAATCTGGTAGATCTAATTTCCTATTTTATAAAATGCCCAACATTCGCATAGCAGTTTTTGTTTTACTATGTACCTTTGCTCCATGTTGCGTCTTCATGCCGATCCTAATCTCCACCTTCGCAGATTCAGTGGAATCTGAGTGACGTGGGGTCTGGGAGATTAATAGTAGATTCATGTAAGTTGTTTGGCAAGGTTGATCTCAGTATTGATGTCATGTTGCAACATCTCATCTCTTCTTCTCAAGTGTCATTGTGACATTTATTACCTGATCGCCTGTTACTCTGGTGGAGTCGGGGAGGACAATGATCTTTCAATAACAGTGTCTGTTCCCCCAAACAGCTGAGATTGCTCTAAACTATGAGAACCTTTCAGCAGACTGGCAAAGTGTTACTGCTGCTGGACAGAATCGTAATGAGTCACAATTGGAGCAGTTTGTACAGATTTAACCGCCTCACTCATGAAAGGGCATTAGAAGTAACTCAGAGGTTATTCCCTCAGAGGATTTCCGAAAGTAAGATATTCATCATAGAATCACTACAGTTTGGAAGGAGGCTATTTGACTCATCTACTTCACACTAATCCTCCACAGCACACTCACACCCTACACAATCTCTGTCATTCTGCATTTTCCATAGTTAATGTACTCAGCCTGCAGTTCCCCGAAGTTTTAGATAATTTATCTTGGCCAATCCACATCGACAGTTCATCTTGGGACTGTGGGAGAAAACTGGAATACCTTACAGAAACCCAAGCAGACAAACAATACGGGAATATGCAAACTCCACACAGACAGTGATCCCTGACTGGAATTGAACTCATTTCTCTGACATTGCGAGGCAGTAGAGCTAACACCGAGCTACCCTGCGTGGACGAAGGAACTCTCGTGCACATCGAAGCATCAGCAAAGCCTTGTTTCTGCCCAGTATCGGAAAGGGAAACTTTCCTATATGAAGTGATTGTGATAACTTCATATTCTGACGCTTCTGTGCTGTCACGCATCATATATCGATTTGCACGAAACAGATTATATTTTGTTGCGTTCAACTTGAACAGACCTCACCCGTAACAAGATGCAACTTAACACCTTAACACGTATAAGTGGCAGCAATACGATATAAACCCACACCTACCTTGATACTAAAGCCTAAATGTAGCACCTTAGCCAACTCAGCCACATTACCAAATTGAACTGAATCCATAAGCGAAATTTGCTACCAGCTCCTGAGGGTAATGCTGCATCTCTCGCCGCACAGGGAAGTGATAAATCCAGTGAGCCATCATTAGAACTTAACACAAAATTCTGTGCCTGGGAATCAATCCCAGGTAACAGGAGTGGGAGCACTGTTTCCTTTAAACACGGGAATCACGTTCAGTCAATGTCTGTCTCCTTCTACATCACCAAGTGGAATCAACATCCTGATGGAAGAGCAAGATGGGGTTGAGAGAAGTTTAAGCAAGAACTTTTTCATGTGAGGTGTCGGCACCTCTAAGGTTTAAACCCCGGATATCTGTGTTTAACGAGATGGCACTTTAACCAACTAAGCCACACGTCATGTTTACGGATGAGAGAGAGAGATGGGCAGATTGATGCAACACCTATTAAAATTTACAAGGATAACAAGAGTTTGTTTTAAAGCTCACCAATAGAAGACAATTACACAGCAAATTGAGGAATCCAATTCAGATATCGAGCCTGGAACATTGGAACAGCAAGAGAAACGTCTTCAAACATATTGTCGCAGATAAGGGGGATGCTATTTAATTCCTGTATCCTCAAATACTGTTTCAGATAGAAGACAATTAGTCTATCGATACTACAACATAGGACCCATAAGAGACCATGCAGCACCTGTATCGTGTTACACAACAGAAGAATGAGACCATTCAGCCTTCTCAATGATGCAAAACTATAACTGGAAGAAGCCACAAAGTGAGGGGAAATTGTCAGCTTAGGGCAAGGCTATTTCGCCCATTGAGTGTGTTGCACAAGAACTGCAGAAAGACGTGAAGCTTGTTGAGTTTTTTTTCACGTAAACATAAGGAGGTAATTCAATCGCATTTCTGTTGAATTGGAACAGGAGCAAAACAGTCACTTTCTCAAACTCATTTCAGCGATGTAGGAGGAGACTGTTCAGGATCTCGAGCCTGTTCTGGACATATTTGAGAAGTCACTTGAGCCTCTTGAAATGTTGCACCACAGCAGGAAGATTCTGTAAATCGCCAAACGTCTTCACAACAACACGAGGAGAACATTCAGATCTTGAGCGGCTTGGTCAGGAAAAGGAGCAGGACATTCAGAGCATCGAGACTATAACGTCAGAAACATCCGGAGTACATTCAGCAAATGAAGTAAACCAGGACAAAAATGAATCCATTCAGCCAGTCATGCCTGTACCCAGCAATCGGAGCAGATTTTTAAGCGTTTTGCGTCTATTGCACAGGAAATGATTTGAAAACATAGAGGTTATAGAAATGTAAGCACTTAGAATAAGCAGCTCCACAAGGGGATATAAAGTAGAGAGCAAACTATTGGAATTCAAGCTGTTGTTGAAACCTGTTATTAAAAGATTAATAATAGGGGATTGTCAAAGTCCAAGTAAAATCCATTACAGTCAAAATGATTTTAAGAAGGATAAGTCAAGTATGAATTGTTTGCCAAGTGTATATAGAAATGTGTCAAACAAAGTGGAGAAAAGGCATCCTATAGATATATTATAATTGGACATCCAGATGGCATTGGCATAAGGTGCCCCACAAATGATGGCCATGCAATACAAGTACCCGCCGGCTTAAAAAAATTGTTTGGAGAGATGATTGGCTAACCAATGAACGCCATGCTATGGAGGTACCAGTGTTGGATTGGCTTGGACAAGGTAAAAAAAATCAAACTACACTAGGTTATAGTCCAAAGGGATTTTTTTTAAACACTAGCCTTTCGAGCGCTGCAGCTTCGTCAGCTGTTAGTGAAAATGAAGACCAGAGACAGATAATTTACGAGGAAAAGATCAAAGGGTCATGCAAATTATGCACACAGATTGAATACATGTAAGATGGCTCTAACATCTTTAGTCAGTGAGAATGGAGGTGAAAGTCTTGATACATCAGTATGCAAATTTCAGACTTTATGTCAAATCACTGCCTGGAGATAACTTAAGTCATTATCGATGAAATGGAGGGGACACTTCTGGTTAGGTAATGTATTTTAGGCGTGAGGATTGGTTTTGAGTCTGTCTGTGTCTTCAACTGGTGTCAGACCCGTTTTATTTCCAAAGTAGGACTTCATAAAATGTCACATTATCTGATGTCCATATATTTTATGGTCTTCAACAAAATATAATCTATCTACAAATACAAATCTGCAAATATATATTCACACCAAATATTTGAATATATGGGCTTGTGTGCGTGTCTGAGAGAGTGCAAGTGTGAGTGTGTGTAAGAGGGAGAGTGAGAGTGTGTCTATTTAAGACACAGACAGATACAGCAGAGCCCTCTCCCCACACACTCTTACTCCATTGTTTCAGAACTTCCCCTCTCAGCGCCTCTGCTTCACTTGTTCATATTGCCGACCCAGATGGTGTAAGTATAGTCCACACACACCGTCCTGAATAGAGTTACAAAATGCCCAGTTCCCCGTGATTGTCTGAGGCAAATTATAGCACAACCTCGAACAAACCATCCCCAGCACCTCCATTAACGTTTCAATAACGAAATTCAGTCAGAAGCCCCACAGCTTCAAGTTAGATGCCTTGTCCTGTACAATAATACTTGGGGTCATCCCCGTTACTGACTGCACGATCAGCTGGGAAGGACCAACAAAGGCGTTCAGAGGACTGGCACAGAACAAGTTTCAAAGATATGACTCAGATACCATGACCAGGGAAAAAATACAAAAGGACAGGCAGGTTCACGAAAAGATAGAAACAAACAATTCATTAACTGAGAACATGTTGTGAAAATATAGCGGAAAGAAATGCAGCGGCGTTATGCTTTGGACGGTTTAATTCAAAAGAATGAGAACATTGAAAAAAGGCTTTGCCAGGTCAACTGATATGACACGTCACATCACATTCTGAAACTGCCTCACAGAACCAGCCCAGGCAGTAGAAACTGAGACAAGGTAACAGACAAGCACAGACAGCTGTGCAGACGGTGCTCGTGCATTGGTCAGTAAACCAAGCTTGTGTCCAACATTGGAAGTATTTCAAACCTGTGTCAGTATATTGCAGTGATACGTGAACTAGATATCTGCTGAACAAGTGAAGGTTTGCAGCACACACTGCAAATGACAGTAATTGGGGCTCCCGCAAATTTATGTCTGCATCTGTACGTACCAGCTCAAGGAAAGGTTCTTTATGTGTGCATGCATCTGTATCTGAGGCGGTGGTAGATGTGAATGTCATTGTCGGACAAAGGACACCCATGGAGGAAATCCATTTTAATATGAGTAACTGGCAGGTGTTTTGGTAACGGACAAGGGAGATATTGACAGTCAGATATGATGTCATGATTGTGAATATTAAAATAATGGCATTACGAATCCCAATAACAATATAAATCACTGCGCACAAGAATATGGATGGATCAAATTTCGGTGCGTTTTCAGATACGAGCCATGGAGTGTCAACCCAAGATTGGCTTCTGCAGGTTTGATGCTGGAATTATCAGCAGCAGATTATTGACATCAGTAAAACTGTATTTCATAGGTCAATGTTTCAGATAGGCTCAGCCAGTGAAATGTATTCTGGAGTTGTTTTGAATTGCAATTAGAATGGTGAGTTATGATAGCAGGAATCAGTTCATGGTCAAAGCGATCACCACAGCTGCACATTGTCTCTTTCAGGCTCTGATATTGGCCTAAATTGCAGTGAGAGGAAGAAAATGATGTTTGTAATCAGAACAGGAGAAAATAAGCTCCACACTCACAATATTCAAATAACAAGGGCAGTGATACAATGAATCGTGGTCCACAGCTGAAACTGAATAGGTCAACGTAGAGATACACAAGGGACTCTGCCAGAAGGAAAGAGAGAGAGACAGCATTAACAATTTGACTGATGTAGATAGTAGTGGTTTGTGGAGTGAATATCTGGAGTCAGACTCTCAACTGGTACAATAGCAGCAGCAAGGAGAGTCGAGTAAATGAAAATAACAGTATTATGTTCACAAACGGTGTATGTAATTAATAACTGAAAAGTAAGACTTACCAGGGAAGCCACCGATAGCCAAGATTGGATAATAAATATATTGAATAATGGAAAGTACATCTGCAATCCGCCATGACAATGACAAATAATCGTAATATGTAGACAGAGCCCAAATATCCCAAGATAAATCCCTGTCCGCAGTTGGAACATTCCGGTATAATGTACTCAGATTCTGATCCATTGTTGGAACACTCCAGTAAAATGCTGTAAGATTCTGATCTGTCCTTCCCCTCTCTCTGGAGCTGCTGATTCCCGCTCGTGTTTTAGTGGCTCTTACTCATTTTTTGGTATAACACTGTGAATGGAGAGCAGTTTTCATTAAAAGATGTAAACCCTCCACTGGGATAATTTGAATCCATAGAGGCTCTCATTAATCACAGTCACTGTACAAACAGTTTCAGTTAACCCCTTCCTTTCATCACTTTTCATGCCCTAATAAAAGGGAACATTTACTGACGGGGTATGGATGGAATGGATGAGAGTTTTTGAAGGATGGACCATAAATCTTTCAATGTTTTTAATCCTTCGTGCTTGTATTGGGGAATAGTGCCATGCCATTGCAGAGTGGTGCATTCTCCACCCTGTTTATACCAGACCAGCCACAGAAGGTGGCTGATTGGAAAATTAATAGAGATGATAAATCACGGTAACAATATTCATGGCCTATTGACATCATGTAATGCTGCACCTATTGTGAAGTGCCCTGTTTTCAAATCGTATCGTAACATTTAGATATCATTTACATCATTGGGTGGGCTTCTCCAGAACAGGGGGTAACAGTCTGCCACCATCTTTCTGAAAAAAAGCGACAGGGGAGACCATTCAGCCTTTCGTGCCTGTTGCAGGAAGTCTTGAGCTTGTTATGCAATAGCTGTTGGCTCTAAAAGAGATATGCAGAAGAATTGTCCTGACATAAATATTCAAGTTCTAAATTTGTTAAGGCCAATAATGCACGTTTTAGCGAAGCACTTCGAAAAACTACTTTGGAGAGATTATACGCTGAATAATGGGAAACCTTCAGAAACGAGATTACAAAGTCGAGCAGCAGTATATTACTGCTCAAGAGGAGGGCAATGTTGGCGGTTGTGAGGTATTTTGGATGGCTAGAAGCAGACACTCTGGTCAAGAAACAGAAAAAAGCATATGATGGGTTTGGAGAGCAGTGATCACAAGAAACCATTGAGGAGTACAATGACAGCAGGTTCATACACAAGATAGAAATCGGGGGGGGGGGGGGCAAATGGGAACCAGAGAAAGCTTCAGTCAATAGGGTCAGGGAGAATCCAATGGGACTCTACAAATTCAGTAAGTGCAAGTGTGTAATTGGGGAGAGAACAACAAATCCACCTGTCTGTGGAAACACAGATGCTCGGTGAGATACTATATGATTATTTCATATCAATATTTGTTGTGCAGAAGCTTATGGAATCCAGATAAATTGTAGAAATAAATCGTGATATCTTGAGAAGTGTCTATTCTCGAGAAGAGGAAGAGTTACAGTATTAAAATGCACAAAGGCGGATACAGCCAGTTGTAACCCTAAACACCTTGGAATGCTAAGGAATTGATTGTGTTGGCATCTTAATGAGACATCTGCATCATGGATAGCCACAGATGCGGTGCCAGAAGATTAGAGGTTGGCTAATGTCGTACCATTATTTCGGAAAGGTGATAAGGAAATGCCAGGAAATAACACACCGGTGGACCTGACGTCAGTGAGGGCATGCTCTTGGAGTGTATTCTGAGCGACTGGAATTACTTGTATTTGGAAAACAAAGTGCTTAGTGGTAGTCATCAGGGCTTTGTGCTGGGAAATCGTGTGTCACTAAGTTCATTGAAGATTTTAAGGAAATGATGAAGAAGATTGATGAAGGCACAGCAATGGATGGAGCTCAGTAAGGTGTTCGACAATTTCCCACCTGATAGTCTGTTAGCAAAGTTGGATTATATGGAATCCATGGAGAACTGGCGTCATTAGCGCGAAGGTAAGAAACGAAGGTGTTGGTGGAGGGTTGATGACAATGAAGGTCAACACACCATTTATCATCATCATTCCTTTCTTTTCCTGCAATATTGCTTTCACTGACTGTTGATAAAGGATATCTCTATCGTTTTGAATGTTGCAGCTACCCACCTCGTTGGTCTATGTGCATTGCTCAGCGTGCCAAAGTCATTCCCATATTGATGTCTAGCTTAAGAGCATACTGTCCTGCATTGACCTCAGAGGTCTGCACTGAAGAAAATAATAAAAGAAGGATAAGTCGTTTCATAACTCACCCTTTTCAAACATTCCTTTTACAAATGTCGCCTGCTGTTGTCTTTCTATCACCACAGTGCACAAAGTCCAAATCGCCCTTTGTCTGCCATGTAATTCGCGATTCAGCCTACTTGTCTCAATCATTTTGGAGCTTTTTTTATTAATCTCCTCCTCATCTGTGCATAACCTGACATTGATTAGTTACACCCGTAGGCTTGGAAAAATTAGATTTGATCCCTAAACTCAACGTTTGACATGTGTCGAGACAGCTGGGGCCGAAGAAGCAAACCACATAACTCTTCTGATCCAAAAACATATTGCTTTCTGTCAGCTCTCCCATTCTTAAAACATGCTAATATATTATGCCAATTCCATAATATTTGATTTTGCCCACTCAGCTTGGATTTATTGATTTTTTTCTGCTAACCCAATGTGTTAAATCGATTGTTTCTCTAAAATGTATCTCCCAGTCAATTTCGCATACGTGATTCCAATTCCATAAATATATCTTGGTTTTTACTCTCAATAGTTTCTCTAAAACTTTCTTTCCGAATTACATTCATTTTTTTTCTCACCAGACTTAGATTTCGAGCATGACTGCAATGTTTTTGTTTGCTAGATTTCTGCACAAGGAGTCCCAGGCAGGCGACCTGGATTTGTTTCAGAAGGATCATGCAGAATTAATCTTTCTGCTTCAGCTTGAGACAGTAACTTGCAACTTTATGTCATGTACTTGGATTTGACAAGGGAATACAAGGCATACCATGACTTCGTCTTCCCCTAGCTTGGTGCATGGGTGATGCTGAAGAATTGTTTGGTGGAGTGGATTCAGTAGCGTAAGGCTTCTAATAACTGTTTCAGTTTTTGGAGAAGCTTCTCTGGTCATCTGTATTTCGGTGCGTCAATGAGTGGCACTATGGGTCTGAAGCACCCCCCACCACCCCCCGATTTGTGTAACTTCGGTAATTCGTAGAAAAGGGATGTGTTTTATCCACCAGGTTTCATTCTTGTACCGTAACTTCGGTAATTCGTAGAAAAGGGATGTGTTGTATCCACCAGGTTTCATTCTTGTACCGTCAGTCTTGTTCATTTCGCCTGCTTTGTGGAGATTCTGCAGTGCGCTGTGATCCAGTTTTTTTGCTGTGGAGTCAGATCCATTTCCACCTGTACTAAGGTGTCAGTGTCTGCGAGTACAGAGTTTGCCTTTTCAATGTACTGTGTTCTGTAAGAATGACGGACACGTACCCTTTTTTAGTCGGTAGGAATACAATATCATTACATTTTCTCAGTCCTTCCAGGTCTTTCCTTTCATGGGTATTCAGGGCGTGTCCCTTTTTTCGTCCCGTTTAGTGCAAAAGCTGCTGTCTGTCTGATGACATGCTCAGTTTCTTCCATAAGATCATTGTCTTTTGAGTTGGATTCCAGTGCTATTCGAAGTTGTTTTTGTTCCCAACCCTGGAGTTGTCGTCCATCCCTCTGACTAAAAACTGCATCAGTCTCACAGGCAGGACACTAGTTGCCAGGATACACAAGCAGCAAATAGCCACCAAAAGACATGAACAACTATCACTACTATATTTACGGACATGCACAGAATGACACCACTTCGACTGGGAGAAATAATTCATCCTAGTGCGGGCTCAACAAATGTACTGGAATTCATGGTGATGAATGAGAATCCCAGCTTTTGTGAAGTCTATTGAGCTGGGCATTTCCTGCGTACCTACTTGAGACAGAGAAATAGAGAGAATCCGAAAATAGGGTGATTCGTTGAGTGTTACACTTGGAGAATGGCACTGAGGCCCATAGAGACTACTAAACTCCCAGTCTCCGCCTTGACCTATGATACCTCATCTCTTTGGAGCGGAAATTTCTGTTCACTGAGGATCTGGAGTAGCTGCAAAAGATGAAGGCAGAGGCAATTGGACACACATGGAGAGGGATATCACATGAAGAGATACCGAGTGACATCACCAGAGTTCAGGAACTTATCAGGATCAAACAATGGTCATGAAGAAGGTGGGTGGAATTGTACCAGTACTCATGTGTGAATGATCTATTAGTGGTCAGATGATGGCCTAATGTTATTCATAATCCAATGCAGCAAGCAATATCCATTTGATAGATTAATACCTTTCAGGACAGGAAATCTGTTATCAGAAGCTGTCTGGCATGTATATAATCCAGATCAAAAGCAATGTGTTTGAGTCTCAGCTGATCTCTGAAATGATCTAGCAAGCCACTCACTTCAAGGGCAGCTCGGGCAAGAAACACTGAACGGTGAGAAACATCTACATCGCACGCATAAAATAAACATAACCCTGCTGGACTAGTGTCCTTTGCCAATGCCATTCATATGTTTATGAAAAGGTATTTAAACAATCAGAGAAGACGCAGAAACATTGTTCAGGTGAAAGAACCTTTCGAAATTCAAAGAGGAAAAGTGAAGTATCGGAAAAGCATTGGAGATATGGCCAAAGACAAAGTGAAAGGAACAGGAATGCACAGAGTTTGAACTAAAACTGGACATCACCTAACAGGTTAGTTAGAGGAAATTCTGAGAACACGTAAATTATATATTTTTTAGGAAAGGACAAATTACCTGAAATAAGTTAGATGGACAGACGTAGTAGAAGAGTGATCAATCTGTAGAACATAAATATTCAATAGTATACAACAGTTCCGAGGCGCAGACTGATTGGGATTGCAGATTGTGTAATCCTGACAAAGGCATTACAAAAAAAAACAATTGGCCTCAGATTATTCAGTTGAATCCGACTGCACTCCAGGTACAACTTGTCAAAAGCACCAGCAGGCGAATGGATTCTCGGCTGTCGAGCAACATTTAGTTACTCATCATGGCATTAAACATGAATTATTAGAATTTGTAACAAATGCATTGTAATAGTTTTGGGAGACGTCAGTCTTTCTATATTCTGGGACAGTCACACTTGCAAGAGTGTTTTTCAAACTGGACTGTGGGGAATGCTTTTTGTCATATTTCTTTGAATACCAATTAGTGCAAGTCATTATGAACATAGCTCTCTCAGATCGATGAGGAGATGAAAGGGAGGACATGAGAGATATCACACTGAGCGATCCTCAGGGAAATTGTAATATATTGCAATTCAAAGAGATTATGAATTTTTACAATGACCAGTAGGCAACAGCTGATAGTCATATAAAAGCCGATTACATGAGTTTAAGTGGAGAACTAACCAAGCTAAACAGGGTAAACAGACTGAAACGTGCTGCTGGAAGTGAACAGTGGAAAACATTCGAAGAAACTGTGTAAAATATTCAACAGAAAGATAAAAAATTAGCAAGACATTCCCCGCTGTGCTTCACGTAGGATGGAAAGGATCTGATTTAATTAAGAATGCTTCGAAGACAAGAAAAAAACTAACAGGTCTGAAGAATCCAACATTTCGGAAATAGGAAAGTATTTGTTAAAGGGATCCCAAGGAGTCTCCTAGGATTAGGAGAGCAGTGGGAATCGGAATCATTGTCAGAGCTTAATGAGAAGATAGGTATAGGGAGGGTTCAGGGTAATGGAGGTGTTCAGAATGTTGCAGAGTAGCAAGGCTCTGAAGAATATTACAGGGGCAGTATGTATTTCTGCAATTGGAGGAGTTTGCACTGATAGCGACGGAAGTATGCATTTTCATTTATGCATTCATGGTCTGAGGATGTAACTGGTTGGACCAGCATATATTTCCCACTGCTAATTTCACGGAGGTCGGTCAGAATCAGCCAGATTGCTGGGGGTCTGGGGTAACATGTGATCCACAGCAGGTAAGAATGCTGTGTCCTTCACTAAAGGATATAAATGAACCAGCTGAGTCTTTGTTTTCCCAGAAAATTAACAGCTATTTTATTGTCCTCTCCCTAATGCCTTGTACAACCACAGCATGACATCCCAACTGCTATTCTCAATGCTCTGACAATGAAGGCAAGCGTCCAAAACACCTGCTTCACCGGACTGTCTACCTGTAACACAACCTTCAAAGAACTGTGTCGTTGCATCCCTAGATCTCTCTGTTTGATAACACTGCCCAAACCACGAACATTAATTAAACAAGTCCCGCCCTGGTTTGTACTCGCACAATGCAACGTCGTTGAGATCTCCATCTGCTATACCTGAACACTAGGTCAACTGTATTGTTGATCCCGTTGTACTAGTAGATATCCCACTTCACTGTCCACTTTACCACCAATTTCAATGTCACTCGTAAAATTGCTATACACGACTCCTGTTCTCTCATACAAATCGTTTATATAAACGATGCACAACAGTGGACCCAGCAGCGAACCTCACTGCTCACTGTTTCGCATCGGCCTGCACCTTGAACACAACCCACTATGAACACGCTTTGTCGACGACTGTCAATCAAGTTTTGAATTCAGTTGGTGAGCCCTTCCTGGCCTGTGTGATCTAAAATGATTCATACGTCAGGGGCGGGCAATCAACAAACAAATAACTATAGTCTATAAAATTGTATGGCACATTGTATGGGGCGGCACGGTGGCACACTGGTTAGCACTGCTGCTTTACAGCGCCAGTAGACCCGGGTTCAATTCCCGCCTCAGGCGACTGACAGCATGGAGTTTCCACAATCTCCCGGTGTCTGCGTGGGTTTCCTCCCAGTGCTCCGGTTTTGCTCCCACAGTCCAAAGATGTGCAGGTTAGGTGAATTGGCCATGCTAAATTGTCCTCAGTGTTCGGTAAGGGGTAAATGTTGGGGTATGGGTGGTTTGCGCTTCGGCGGGTGGACTTGTTGGGCCGAAGGGCTGTTTCCACACTGTAAAGTAATCTAATCTAAGTAATTGTTATGTGGAATATTGCGCGAACCAGCTCGGTCACTTTCGACTTAAGGAGGAGTTAGTTCAGTGTTTCCGTGATAGTTGGTTAGTACAGTATGGAATCAATGAGGGAACAATCTGTCCGAGATCTGGTCCTACGTAATGAGGCAGGAATAATTAATGACCTGTTTGTTTGAAATCCTCTTGGAAGCAGTGATCATAGTTTTTTCTTCAATTTAGAGTACAAGTGGAGTGTGTGAAGATAAATTCCAATGCCATGGTCCTGTGCTTAAAAACGGGAGACTACAATAGAATGAGCGAGGACTCGACGCAAATAGACTGAAAGCAAATATTTTAATGTGAATATGTTGACGAGCTGCGCAGGACATTCAGAGCATGTCTTTCAAGATGCTCAGCAAAAAAAAAAGCATATTCAAGCGAAAAGGAACAACCGTAAGAAAAGGGGGTAATATGCAATGATTATCTGAGTAAACAAGAGAGACTAACAATTGAAAGAGAAGCGATACAAAGGTTCCAAAAACAGCAGTGATCGAGAAGATTGGGAAAACATCAATGGTCAACAGAAAGCCGCCAAAAGCGCTACAAAGAAGAGTGTGGTAGAACATGAGATAAACTACCACAGAAGAAAAGCAGTTCTAGTTCAGACAGCAAAATGTTGTATAATTATTCACAACACAAAAGAGTGGCGGAAGTATATGTTAGTTATTAGGATGATGAGGAGGAACATTTAGTTATGGAACACGATAAAACAGGTGAGGCATTTAGTAATGGAACATGATCAAACGACTGAGGCATTGAACAGGTATTTGTGATCGGTCTTCAGAGTGGAGGACACTCAAAACATGCCAGTGATCGATAAAGAGACGAATGTAGGTAAGGAGAGCGCTGCTTGGAAAGCTGCTGCTTCCAAACGAAACTGCTGAAATATAAACCGGTTTTGTGTGAATTTCAACTTTGTCCACACCAGTCGAACTCTGGCACCCTCAGAGTTTGACAGGAGCAACAGTCGAAAGGACTACTACTTGAATGGTAAAATGTTGCAGCACTCTGCTGTGCAGAGGGATCTGGGTGTACTTATGCATGAGTCAGAAAATGCTGGTCTGAAGGTGAAACAACTAATTAGGAAGGCAAATTAAATGTTGTCCTTCATTGGTTGAAGGGATGGAGTTTAAGAGCAGAGTGTTTTATTTTGCAACTGTGCAATGTGCTGCCAAAGCCTGGATTACCGTGTGTTGTTTTGGTCTCTTCATTTGAGGAAGGATGTATTGACACAGGAGAGGTGCACAGGGTGTTCACAAGTTCGATTTCTAAGTTGAGAGAATTGGCTTATGAGGAGATACAATGTGTATTTTGGGACTTTATTCATTGGAATTAAAAACCAATCGGGGAGATCTCGGGAAAAAAATGAAACTATGAATGGAGTAGAGATGATAGACGTGGAAAGGATATTTCCATTGGCAGGTGAAGCTCGGAGAAGAGGGCATGACCAATAGATTAGAAAGAGCAGCATTCGGACTGAGTTGAGAAGAAACCTTTACACCAAAATCGCTTTTAAGCCGTGGAATTCCTACTGCAGTGAAACAGTTCACATTGCTCCAGTAAACGTTTTAAAGCTAAGGTTGACATACTTTGGACAAGAAAAATTAATGAAAGGGTAAGGTGTGCGCGCTGATAGTTGTTCTGAGTCCAGGAATAAATAAGCCCTGACCTTATGGAATGGTGGAGCAAGCTTGAAGGGCCAGAGGACCGACCTCTGCTCGTAGTTGTTATGTTCTTTTCTTCCGCCATGCAGAACCTTGCCAAAGGCCTTGCTAAAGTCCATGTAGACAAGGTGTACTGCTTTACCTTGGTATACACTTCTCTACCTCCTCAAAAACCAGTCAAGTTTGTCAGAAACTACTTTATACGCAAGAAATCCCTTGCTTACTATTGCTCATTACTCCTTGCCCTTCCAAATGCATGATAATCTATTCTCTCAGAATCTACTCCAACAACTGATGCACCACATTCATCAGCCTCATTGGTCTTTCGTGCCTGTTGATGATACAAATATATGTGCGAGAGGCTGTCAATTTCCTCCTGAGCATCTCATGAAGTGCTGTTATATGTCTTCTCATGTCCCCAGGTTTCGCAAACCTTTTAGCTTTTCAAGACTTCCAGCACATCTTATTTTATAACGTGAACACTTTCCAAGATATCACAATGTATTCTCCGTGATTCCTGAGCTTCCTATCATTCTCAATAGGAGGTCCTACAGCAAAATATTTGTTTCAGATCTCTGCCATCAACAGTGGATACACATCGACAGTCCCATTGAACTTCAAGGGGCCTTAGTCTCTCCCTAGCTAAGATTTATTCCTTACTGAAATTGTTCAAAATGTTTCTGAAACTTCAAACATCCCCAAACCGAGAGTCCTCCCCCACACCTCTATCAATTCTGTCATTAATGGTCACTCCAAAATGTAAAATCCAAACAGGTTTAAAAATATTTCCCTTTCATAAAATCAAGTGTATCCCATTGTTTCTAAGAGTACAATTATTATTTATTGTCATATCCTATCTATTACACTCTAGCTTTTCCCAACTTAATGTCAGAGGCTAGCACCGTTTGGTTTCATACAGACTGCACAAGGAGTTTAGACAATTTTTGTGTAAAAGGCAGCTTACAGGTCAGCAGGTAATAGAGAATGTAAATACAATGGGAATGGATTGCAAACATAGGGAGGACTTGCTAGAATTATACAAGTAACGAATCAAATGAAGCATAGAATAATATGAACAGTACTACTGTCCTAGAGAAATAAATTCTGGCTTTGCAGGCAGGGCAGAGAAAGATCGGTTGATTTTGGGGCTAGACGGATATTCTAATCATAAGAGGTTGAGTCAGTTCAGCTTGAACACACTGGAATTTACAAGAATGAAAAAGAATTTCAATACACATCCAAGATTCTGAGTGCATTTGCCATGGTAGAGACTGTGAGGTTAGAAAATAGAACAGCACAGCACAGCAAATGCTCTTCGTCACTCCATGGCAATGTTGACCATGATGCTTTTATAAACTCATACCATCTGCCGGCACATGGCTCATATCTCTTTAATCTCTGCCTGTTCGTATTTCTGTCTAAACCCCACTTAAACACTTTTCCTCTTCTACATGATTCTGGGCAACTTCCACCCTCTATGCAACAAAACAAAATCTTGTTTTGTTCATCTCATTTAAAATTGTCATTTTCACCTGAGACTAAGGCGCCCTAGCATTTGATATTTCCACGTTGGAAAAGAGATTCAGACCATCCAGACGATTCATGCCTCTCCCAATGCCATCTATCTGGACCAGGTCGTCTTTGAGCTTCCACCACTAGTCAACACTTTTTCATACAGGCAAAACGTCTTCTTCTACTTGTCACATTGTCATCCAGGCAACATTCTGGTAAACCTCTTTTGCACCTTCTCCAAAGCCTCCGCATCCTTCTAATCGTGTGGCGATGAGAATTACACATAGCATTCCAAACTGAGCCGACTGAAGCTTTATTCAGTTACAGCATGACATATAAACGCCTGCAATTAACGCTGCGATCGAGGGAGGCAAACATGCCGTACACCTTCTTTACCATCACATCATGCTGTGTTGTTATTTTCAGGAAGCTATGGAAATGCAACCAAGATCCATCTGTATAGCACAGTCGGTTGTTTATAGTGTATTTTACTCTCCCATTTTATTTCCAAAATGCTTCACCTTATACTTGTCACAATGAAATGCAATATTTTCATTTCTCCAAACAGTGTTCCAGCTGATCGACATACTGTTACAGTCTTTTACATCCTTCCTCATTATCCACAATTACATAGAACATAGAGCATAGAAGAATACAGCGCAGTACAGGCCCTTCGGCCCTCGATGTTGCGCCGATCCAAGCCCACCTAACCTACACTAGCCCACTATCCTCCATATGCCTATCCAATGCCCGCTTAAATGCCCATAATGAGGGAGAGTCCACCACTGCTACTGGCAGGGCATTCCATGAACTCACGACTCGCTGAGTAAAGAACATACCCGTACCATCTGTCCTATACCTACCCCCCCCCCCCCTTTAATTTAAAGCTATGCCCCCTTGTAATAGCTGACTCCATACGTGGAAAAAGATTCTCACTGTCAACCCTATCTAAACCCCTAATTCTCCCAGATATCCCAATAACTAAATGTCTTTCCACATATCGTCTGTAAAATTACTAATCAGAGTGCTGACGTTTTCCTCTTAATCACTGATAAAAATTACAGAGATTGCAGCACTGATTCGTGCACAACATCTCTGGCCACAGACCTGTAAACAGAAATAAACCGTTCACACACCTGTGACTGCTGTGACAAAGAAAGTTTTCTATCCAACTTACCAATCACCACGGATTCCATAGATTGTGATTTGAGTTTGCAGACCAACCTGCCATTGTCAAGTGGTTTAGTAATGTTAGTGTAGAGAATCTCCACAGCTTTACGCTGAAGAATTATTTTTGCCACATCGTTTTGTTTTACTTTGTATGAGAATCTGTGACCAGAGACAATCAAATCTCAACAAGATCCTCCTCACTCAATAAGGAGATGAGGATTAATTTAGTCTCTCTGTGGGTATTGAAGCTGTGGATTACTTAAATGCAGAGGGCTGTCGAGGCTAGGTCATTAAGTATAATTCCGATAGCGATTATCAGACTTTGGATAGTCTGGGAAAGAAGGGTTAACTCGAAAGCCTCGATGTGAATGCTGGGAATGTTTCAGTGATAGTGCGTGTTTGAGGGTTCGTGGAGATTATAGAGTTACAGAAGTCTTAAGGGGGTTGAGGTTCTTACAAGGTTAAAAGCAGTTAACAGCTGTCAGAGAATGTCAGAGAATCGCGCTAGGAAGGGTTTTACAGTTTGGAGCAAGTTGCAGAGTTGGGGTGCCAAGATGAGATTTCAGAGGTAACGACAGGTGTAAGCCTGTGGATCGTTACAATGGCCAAATTGAGCAGCGTGTGGAAACATTCAGTGGAGTCGAGAATGTGGTAGATTTAACAGCAGTTTTGGAGTCTGGAGAATATTACACGAATGGGAATTATGGCATGGACTGGAGAATATTACAGGGATATGGAGGATGGGGTGGACTGGAAAATGTTACAGGTTTAGGGAGTATGGACTGCTCCTCGGATGGGATACATAGTCCATATATATTTCAGTAAGAACTTTGAAAAGGTTCCATATGGCGGTCTGCTCTGGAAGAATAGATTACATGGAATTCAGAGGGAGCTGACAAATTGGATACACAACTGGCTTGATGGTAGGAAGCAGAGGGGAATAGTGGAAGGATGCTTGTTGGACTGGGTGCTTGTGGGTAGTGCTGTTCCTCAGGAAATGGTGCTGTTTTTTTTCTCAAAGACTTCAATGACAATGTTCAGGCATGATGAGGAAGTTTGTAGATCACACTAAAATGGCAGTATCGTGGGCAGTGAGAAAGTTTATTAGAAATTGTGACAGGTGGGGAATTAGGCTGAGAAATGGTAAATGTGGTTTAAGATCGATACGTGTGAGGGCTTGCATTTTGCAAAATCAAGAAAAGGTAGAATTTCCATGCTGAATAGCAGAGTCTTAAGCGTGCTCTGGAAAAGAAATACCTTGGCGTTCAGGTGCACCGTTCTCTGAACGTGGAGTCACAGGTACGCAGTACAATGAAGGAGGCTTCCGGCACACTGTCCTTCATCAGTCAGGACATTAATGACAGAAGTTGGGAAGTTATGTTGCAGTTGTACAGGATGTCGGTGAGGCCGTAGTCCGATCATTGTGTTCAGTTTTGTTAACTTTGCTATTGGAAGCATATTATTAAACGGGAAAGTAGTGCAATAGAAATTTAAAGGTTTTTACCCAGGACTCAATGCTCTCAAGTATAGGAAGAAGTTCGACAAGCTACAACATTTTTCTTTAGAGAGTAGGAGTCAGAGGGGTATCGTTTGGAAGTGTAGAGGTCATGAGAGGCATGCAGAGGGTGAACACACTCAGTATTTTTTCCCAGGGTAAATGAAGAACCCCCGAGACTCGAGTCTCCCTGCCGAACATCAAAGACATCTCGGAGATGACGACAAGGTTACTCCGGCCCAAGGCATCATGGCAGCCCAAAAACCTACTAGGACATTTAAACAGCTCTTGATGACTTTAAATGACTGCGTACCCACAACCAGTAGATTGAATGTCATGTATAAAATGCCTTGCAACAACTGCAACAAATATGACATTGGACAAGCGGGCATTAAACTAGCCACCAAAAGACATGATCTGCTATAGCCGGCATCATGCAGATAAACGATGAGGGGCATCACTTTCACAAGGTCAATACTTCCAGCCTGTGACATACTAAACAAACACACTCACGAGAACACTGGCATTCCAACCGGAACTCCATCAGCAAAGGCATCCACATGGTGGAAGAGCCCAAAAAACAATCGAAAAATTAGGCTGAAACGTTCACAAAATGGTTCAGACAGAAGTGTCGAAGGGATGATCTATTTTAGTCTCCTCTAGATGACAGTTTTCAACTAACTTGATTCAGTTCGTGTGGTATCTCTAAGCAGGCTGCAGGGACTGGATAATGCAAAGGCTGTTGGCCCGAATAACATCACCTTTTTATGCTGACTTCCTATTCTAATGTTCAAACGCTCTCTCTTTTTCTCTCACCTCTGCTTCGCTCTTTTGCCCTCCCTTCTACTTGTATTCGTAACACGAACTGTTTCAATTTTGCTGCCCTTTCTTTATCTTTCACCTCTAACTCCTGTCTCTTCATTTGCAATTGAAGTATTACCACCATAATAGATCCGAATGGTGTTTCCAGCATTTTAATCGTAATGCTACTGTTGTAATTATTTCTCCTTTCCACATAGAAGGAGGCAGCTCCAACCCCAGATTGTCTTCTAATTCCTGCAGCTTCGCCATAATCACCTGTTGCAAAACAACCAAGTTCACCCTGTCCACCGCCAAAAAAAACTCTTGGCGACTGGAAGAACAATCGCTATACCATTTTTGACTACACAAACACGCGAAATAAACAGACTAGCACGTAACACTGGCTGTGGAAAATCGTACAAAGAGCCAGTACCTTCTGGACTAGGCCAGACCAGTCAAAACATTCTTCAGCAGGCCGCCCAGACTGTAATATTGTAATTTGTGTCGTGAAGTGTACAGTTGAAAATTACCCAGAGCAGTAAGCTCGGTTTATTTCCAGGTTTTAAAACTGACAACCATGTATTCACAAAATTGTGGAATGAAACACAAAGAGCAGAATATCGAATATCTGCAGAACTTAATCTATCCAACTTCGACTTAATGTACATAACAGTCACAATAAACAAACCCGTTTATCACAGATCAAAAAAATGAAACCAATGTTTGCAGGACAAAGTTAGAATGGGAGAAGGCGAGAGAGTCCAGCAGCGTGTTTCCTCACAGCCCACAGTTCAGATTTAGATTAGATTACAGTGTGGAAACAGGCCCTTCGGCCCAACAAGTCCACACTGACCCGCCGAAGCGAAACTCACCCATACGCCTACATTTACCCCTTACCTTGCATTTCAGGCAATTTAGCATGGCCAATTCACCTGACCCTGCACATCTTTGGATGGTGGGAGGAAACCGGAGCACCCGGAGGAAACCCACGCAGACACGGAGAGAACGTGCAAACTCCACACAGTCAGTCGCCTGAGGCGGGAATTGAACCCAGGTCTCTGGCGCTGTGCAGCAGCAGTGCTAACCACTGTGCCACCGTGCCGCCCTTAGTTGAACTGACTCAATCAACAATTCAGCTATTAGGACTGACCACTCCACTATCAGTACACAGATTACTTCAAAAAGATACTCTTTAGCCTAAAGTCTCATCTGTTTACGTATAAATAGAAATGCTTCCTAATACACTTCAAAATTTGGGTGAAGAATTGTAGCACGGGTGCTCGTTGTCGTGGTTCTGTTCGCCGAGCTCGAAATTTTTGTTGCAAACGTTTCGTCCCCTTATAGGTGACATCCTCAGTGCTTGGGAGCCTCCTGTGAAGCGCTTCTGTGGTGTTTCCTCCGGCATTTATACTGGCCTGTCCCTGCCGCTTCCGGTTGTCAGTTTCAGCTGTCCGTTGTAGTGGCCAGTATATTGGGTCCAGGTCGATCTGCTTGTTGATGGAGTTTGTGGATGAGTGCCATACTTCTCGGAATTCTCTGGCTGTAATTTGTTTGGCTTGCCCTATAATGGTAGTGTTGTCCAGTCCAGTTTATGTTGCTTGTCGTCTGCGTGTGTGGCTTCCTAATACACTTTCAGCTCTATCAAACTGGATTGTTACATGACCCTTGTGAAAAAATAAAACAATTACAATGTATCCTTCAGAAAAGAAACAGCTTTAAGGAAAAATGGACTAGCTTTCTGACATCTCTCCAACTTTGTGTGAACAGGGATGTGAAGAAATTCATAAAGGCCTGTTTTAGTGCGAATGCTCTTCCCCAGAAGATTGTAGCGCTTGTTTTTTTTGCATTTATTCAAAGTTGTGTCGCTTAGACAAAATGTTTTTGAAATACAGATGTGAAATTGAGGCTGAGACCATAACCAGTTTATTCACAATCATCGTGCCTGGTGGAGAACGCTCAAAGTGGCTAAAGACCCACTTCCTGCTCCTCAGTCCAGTTTCTCCTTGTTCCATTCAGCCCCTGAAACATGCTACACAAGAGCAGTTAGAGGCCAGTTACTCAAATAATCTGGTGCACAGACCCGGAGACCATTCTGCGCCTGAAAACGGTCACATGCTGTTTGGTGTGGGCTTGGAAAATATTCTTGGTGAACGAAGGAGCAGATGACGCTGCGAAACAGGTTTTTTTCATGTATTGGTCATGTTGTAGACGCATATTCACTGAAAATAGCTCCCATAACACACCCAGGCATGACTCACAGAATCCTATGGTCTCTCTGACTGCAACATCCAAGAACAGACCATCCAGGAAAATAACTTCCCAATAACAGAATAAAAGAACATAGGAAACACGAGAAGGTCGTTCAGCCTCTCAAGCATGTGTTTCTATTCCAGCAGATCATGGCTGATCTGTTTTTGGCCTGAAGTAATCTTCATTGTCCAAGCTATTCAGCCCTCAACTCTCTGATGCGTCAAGTATCCATTGTGACCGCCTTCGAAACATCTCGATGATCAATCTCCCCAGCTCTCTGGAAAAGAGAAGTCCCGGCAATCACTCCCCTTGGTGTGAAGGAAATACTCTCCAGACATTCACGTGACCTATTGACATCAACAAAAGATATGAACATAATGTAAGAGTGACTGGCACTGATATCACGGCAGCATTTTACTGAACAAGGCGCCAAGGAGCCTGAACAAAATGCAATTTAACGGGAACCAGTTGTAAAACCCTTCTTGTTGCGTCATTCGGAACACAATGTGGCTGGTAGGTATCAGTGTTCTCAGTACATGATATCACTAAGGAAATTTCTCAGGATAGCTTCCTCAGCACAAAAGTCTTCAGCAGCTTCATCAATGCCTTTCCCTCTGTCATAAGATCAGTTGTAAGAGTATTAGGTTCGACCACACAATGTATAATCAATTTCTCAATTCCACAGGTACTAAAGTATAAAATGAGGACAACATTCAAAGTTGTGGTGTTCACGTATAGGTAATACTCATGTAAGTGTACTGCTCACGAAGCACATTTCCACATTAAAAAAGAAGAGATCATTCAGCATCTCCAGCTGGTTTGACAGGAATCTGAGAAAGCTATTAAGCCAATCAATGCCATTAGATAAGAAGAGGCACAGCACATTCACACTCTCCTGCCTATTACACTAGAAGTGTTTAGAAGAATAAAACTCAAGTGTTCGAATCCAAAGTAGACATGCAGGAAACTGGAAGAACTCAACAAGCCAGACAGCATCAGGAGTTGGAAAAGTCAACGCCTTGGGTATAATTGTTCTTCAGGACGAGGCATTGGCATTAGGGGAGCTGCAGATAAAGAGGCGGGGGGAAGGATGGGGAGGCCGGATGGAGGAGTGGGGATAAGTGAACGCAGGTAGAGGATGTGCGTTGTTCATGGGAGGAATGAATCCGGTTTGTAGTTCGAATCAGGGTTTATCAGAGGAATGGAAGGAAGGGCAGGCGCTGGGAACGGAGTTTCGGGATTTAAAGGGAGTTTGTTTGAAGTCGGACGACTGAATTTGGAGTCCTCCGGGCGGCAGGCTGCGCTGGCGGCAGATGAGGCATTGTTCATCAAAAGTGCTTTTGTCGTTCGCTGTGGTAATGGAGATCGTGAAAGATGGTCATGTTCACTTGGGATTTGGAGTGCGAATTGAAATAGGTGTTGTGGTTCTGTTCGCTGATCTGGAAATCTTTGTTGCAAACGTTTCGTCCCCTGTCTAGGTGACATCCTCAGTGCTTGGGAGCCTCCTGTGAAGCGCTTCTGTGGTGTTTCCTCCGGCATTTATAGTGGTCTGTCCCTGCCGCTTCCGGTTGTCAGTTTCAGCTGTCCGCTGTAGTGGCCGGTATATTGGGTCCAGGTCGATGTGTTTGTTAATGGAGTTTGTGGATGAGTGCCATGCTTCTAGGAATTCCCTGGATGTTCTTTGTTTGACTTGCCCTATAATGGTAGTGTTGTCCCAGTCGAATTCATGTTGCTTGTCGTCTGCGTGTGTGGCTACTAAGGATAGCTGGTCGTGGTGTTTCGTGGCACGTTGATGATCATGGTTGCGGATCGTTCGCTGTTGGTCCTATGTAGTGTTTTGTGCAGTCCTTGCATGGGATTTTGTACACTACATTAGTTTTGCTCATGCTGGGTATCGGGTCCTTCGTTCTAGTGAGTTGTTGTCAGAGGGTGGCTGTTGGTTTGTGTGCTGTTATAAGTCCTAGTGGTCGCAGTAGTCTGGCTGTCAGTTCTGAAATGCTCCTGATGTATGGTAGTGTGGCTAGTCCTTTGTCACCCATAGATTCCTGAAAGTTGCCACGCAGGTTGGTGCATTTGTTCAGAATCCATACGATGCCTTAAATGTTAATTGATAGAGTGATTGTGTTTTGGAACGACTAGGTGATGCTGAGCTTTACAAAACTCTGAGTGTTGTGTACAGCACTGGTCACCGCAATATCGGAAGAATGCGAAAGCTTTGGAGTGGGTTCAGAGGAGATTGGTTTACGAGGATGTTGCTTGTTACGGAGAGAAGTTCCTAATAGTAAAAACGCAGAAGATTGTGGCTGTTTTCGTCAGAGGGAAGAGGTTGAGAGGGAAAGTAATTGAGACATACAAGATAATCAGAGGGTTAGATGGGAAGAAGTGAGAGTGTTTTGCTTGAATAGTGATAGCTCGCACGATGGGCATCGCTTTAAATTGAGGGACGATAGATGTAGGACAGATGTCAGGTGTAGTGTCTTTACTGAGAGAGTCGAATGGGCGTGTAACACGCTGCCTTCAACTGTGTTAAACCAGTCAAAACGATCACTGGATAGACATACGAATGAAAAACGAATAGTGTGGGTTTTAATGGCTTCAAATTGGTTTCACAGATCGGAGCAACATTGACGGCCGAAGGCCTTGAACTGTACTGCAATGTCCAATGTTCTCACAGCTTACATTCCACCTTGGCAGTCTACAATCTGGAGAACTCAACAATAAGTTCTCCAATTTCAAATACTCTTCCCACCCATGCCCCAACTCCCTTTCCAGTCTCACGTCCTGCCTTCCATTCCACCGAATCGCCCTGTCTCCCAGCTACCTCCCAGATTCACCCCTCCCATCAACCGAACAAGTTGAACCCACGACCTCTGTTCACCTATTCCTACCTCATCATTCTACTGTTTTCGTCACCCGAACCATTCCTTCCCTCTTTAACTGCAGGTGCTCCTAAACCACCCTAAGTCCTGAAGAACGGTTTTACCTGAAATGTTGACTTCTCTACCTCATGTTGCCGCCTATCGTGCAGAGTCCTTCAATCCTCCTGTTTGCCTCCAATTACAAAGGAATTTAATGAGTCCAGTGAGTCCAGCACGCTGAGAAGGAGGAACCACGGGTCGTGCAATACTGTCATTGAACGTCTTCCCTGGGACACGGGGAAGGTCATTCAGCCACTTAAGACACTAACACATTAACAGAAGAGGCCATTCAGCACCTCCATAATGAAACACAATTGCAGGAGGTTGATATTGCTGCTCCGAGATGACAATCCAATGAAACAGAGACTACACAAGAAGATCTACACAAGAAGAGCCCAGCACACGGTGGCACAGTGGGTCGCACTGCTGCCTCACAGCGCCAGAGACCCGGGTTCAATTCCCGCCTCAGGCGACTGACTGTATGGAATTTGCACGTTCTCCCCATGTCTGCGTGGGTTTCCTCCGGGTGCTCCGGTTTCCTCCCACAGTCCAAAGATGTGCAGGGTCAGGTGAATTGGCCATACTAAGTTGCCCCTAGTGTTAGGTAAGGAGTAAATGTAGGGGTATGGGTGGGTTTCGCTTCGGCGGCTTGGTGTGGACTTGTTGGGCCGAAGGGCCTGTTTCCACACTGTAATCTAATCTAATCTAAATCTAAGATTTCTCCACATTACGCCTCCTGGCTCTGATGCTAATGCTACATACGTGTTACGTTAATATAGTTTGCTGAAGTGAGGAGGGACGATAGATGGTTTGTGCCAAGTCACAACGAGGCATCTTCCATCTCGGAGAATATAGGTTAGTGCTCGGTTTGGAAGTCAGAAGCGGGTGGGAATGTCTAACTCTTTCAGAGAGTGTTTGTTGACAGACTTGTGAAAAATATGACGCTTGATGCAGGGACACACAGCAAATACGCATTGAGACAGTGAGAGACATTTAGAGCCTTAAGCTCTTACTCACACAACATTGGGCTCTATGCAGCAAATATCTTACAGTCATAGAGTCCGACATACCGGAGACAGATTCTTCAGCCCAAACTAGTCCTTTCTGACGAAAATGTACATCCACGCTTACCGCATTTTCCTGCACTTGAACCCACATTTTAAACATTTCCTTTGTATGTCTTTGTCCAAGTGTGAAAACGCGACTTGCGCGAAAACATGTGTTATATTTCACGCTATCAATGTTTCGTTTCTGAATTAACGGCTGTTGGTCCAAAGCACTCAAGTTTTAATATAAACACCATTTATTCAGTTATAACCATCCAGACTAAAACCACGTTTCCTTCACGCTTTCCGTATGGGACCATCACCAAAGACATTATTCTGGTGAATCTACTTTACATTGTCCCTCTGTGGAAAGAAGATCATTCCTTTAAAAGATGGGAACATCTGTACACAGTGTCACAAGTATTGTCATAACAGCACATTACTACTATAGGAAGGCATATTCACCCCTATACTTTAATAATTTTGCCACGAAGGGCAGCACATCATGTAATGTGCAGATTACCTGCTGCCCTTTGTGAATTCTGTCATTGAGTCACCACGAAGGCCAATCAGTTCATTTTCGCCAAGACCACGTCCGATCCTCTACCTTCTAGTAAATACAAAATTACGAATGATCGTATATTTTGCCAAAACATTACTCTACCTTGCGAACAGCTCTGCTTCAAGCACAACCACATAATCAGCAACAACAAAGTTGCAAATGAAGATGTCTGGAGATGCTGGGAGGCCAAGGCCTCGCGGTATTATTTCAAGGTTATTGATCTAAGGACCATGGTAATGTCCGATGTCACGGACTCGAATCCCACGACAGCAAATGGTGGAATTTGGATTCAATAAAATATCGGGAATGAAGAATCAAACGAAACAATGAAACCCTTGCCGACGGTCATAAAAAAGACCTACCTGACTGTCTAATGTCCTCCATGAAAGAAAATCTACTATCTTCACCTGGTTGGACTGACATGTGACTCCAGCAGTGTGGTTGACTTTGGAATTCACGTTGAAATGGCAGGCTAGCCACTCAGTCATATTTCTCCACTACAAAGCCTGAAAGAAATGAAACCACATGTATTTAAGCACTGACAACATACAACCCACCGTCTGCAGTGTGCCTGGAAGGCAGCTCACCAACATTTTCTCAGGAAGAATTGTGAAAGGAAATTAAATGCTGGCACAGCATCCCGTTAATGAATAAAAGAAAGTGATCACACTCAGGGAATAGAGGCAAAGGGACACGTCTCACTTTAACAATGACTTTAATGTATACCTACATGGGCACGATATCTCGAATAAGGGAACAGGAGAAAAATAAATTAGATTAATCACATTTTTCAGTTCCACTCTGACTGATTGTCAACAATCCCGGTTTTTGATTTTTCTTCAATCTCTCTCTTTCTCTCCCCATTCAACTCGCTCCTGCTCCACTTGAGAACAGACGTCCCTGTTACCAGCATCAATCACGCTATTCCCCAACTGCGGTCAGTTCTGATCTATGGTCATCGGACTCACAGTGCCAGCTGTTTTTTTTTTTCACTCGAGCCTGCCAAATTTGCTTAGATTCTCTGGCACTTGCTCGTCTTTATTTTGTCGGATATTTAGCATCATTCTTTAATTATTTCATGAGTAATGTTGTTATTATATGGGCTGCTAGCACCGCAGACATTTGTTGACCTCACTAAATGCCATTTACTATGAAACTATTTCTTCAGATTGGTCCAGAGCCAAGCATATTTCTGTGGGTCTAGAATCAGTCTTAAGCTCGGTGAGGTAAAAATGAAATATTTATTTACCAAATGATAGAAGTGGAAAATATTGAAAAATAGCGAAAATGTTGGCAGTCTTATGGTTGATATTCGTGCAATTCGATGTTATTTCCAGTTGCTGCCATTTGAAGTTACGTACTCATGGCATCTGCGGTAGGATGTGAAACAGATTCCTTTGTGCAATAACTTGGGCCTGTGAATTGCATCTCCAGTGATATTATTACTTTGACACAGTGTCTCTATCATCTGTGGGAGATGTGAAAACGTATCTTTTGTGCAATAGTATGTCGTTGAGAATGACATCTCTAGAGATGTCACTACTCTGACACAGTGCCCGTATCAGCTGTGGGATACTCTGAAACAGTTCCTTTAGTGAAATATCATTTCCCTCTGAACTGCATCTCCAGCAACAGCCTGACTCCGACACGGTGCCCCTGTGATCTGTGAGAGGACATGAAACAGTGTCTTTAATGTAATCACCTGTTCCATTTGAATTTTGTCTCCAACCACATTAAACTCTGATATAGTTTCCTTTCTACCTGTGGAAGAAGTGAAACAGTACCTTTATTTTAATAGCTTGGGACTCTGTCCAGCGTTCATACTATTCCGACAGAGTGACAGAGTCATCTATGGGCTGATGCAAAACACAAAATTTAGTGTCATAACATTTCCCTCGAAATTATATCTCCAGCGATGTTACTACTCTAACACAGTGTCCTTGTTACGTGGGAGGATGGTGAACAGTGTTTTTAGTATAATAACCTGTTCCTTTGAATTACATCTCCAGCGACATTGCTACTCTGACACAATGTTTCTTCATCTATAGGACGTTGCGAAACTGTATATTTCGAGTGAAAATCTGTCTGAATTACGCCTCCAGCGACATTACTACACTGACACAGTGCCACTATCGTCGGTGGGAGTATGTGAAACAGTGTCTTTAGTAGAATAAGCTTTCCCTTTTCATTGCGTCTCCAGTGAACTTATTACTCTAGCACAGTGTGTCTATCTTCTGTGAGAGGTTGTGAACCATTGTTTTTAATGTAATATCCTGCGCCTCTCTATTACATCTCCAACGAATTTACTACACTCAGACGGTGTCGCTGTCATCTGTAGGTGGGTATGGAGCAGTGAATTTCGGATAATGATCAGGGCCTTTGAAATTTGTGTTTGGGAATGCGACCAGTCCTGTTTTCAGATGTTTGAAAGGCGTGGGCGGGTGATATGGATCCTTCGCAAATTTGTGATTATAAATGTCGTTTGAAATTGGAACTGATGGTAATTTTTTCCATCTTTGCCAAAGAAAGATAATGAAATTGCAAAGAAGTTCACCACAGGTGCTTGGGATTAAGAAATTAATAGTGATGGAGAAACATATGGGCGGCACGGTGGCACAGTGGTTAGCACTGCTGCCTCACAGCGCCTGAGACCTGCGTTCAATTCCCGCCTCAGGCGACTGACTGTGTGGAGTTTGCACGTTCTCCCCGGGTCTGCGTGGGTTTCCTCCGGGTGCTCCGGTTTCCTCCCACAGTCCAAAGATGTGCAGGTCAGGTGAATTGGCCAGGCTAAATTGCCCGTAGTGTTAGGTAAGGGGTAAATGTAGGGGTATGGGTGGGTTTCGCTTCGGCGGGTCGGTGTGGACTTGTTGGTCCGAAGGGCCTGTTTCCACACTGTAAGAAATCTAAAAAAAAAATATCAGAAACACCAACAGTAGCGAGAATGGGATAGTAGCCCAACGGAATAATCAGCAGTGCACCGAATATCCGATCGGATAATGTCGACCAAACCTAGGAAAGATCGAAAATAGCCGTGTATAAACTGCTGTCTATTATTGCAGCATTCCAGTTTGCTATTCTCAGAAATGGATCCACTTTAGTGACTTCCCAGTTTATTGTCCTCAGATACGGATCCGTTGTTGCAACATTGCAGTCTGCTGCTCTCAAACTTTGATCCATTGTTCCAACATACCAAGCTTCTGTTCTCTGATTTGGATCTATTGCTGTAGCATTCCAGACTATCTCCGGAGTCTGTCTTCTCTTCTTCCTGTATCTGTAGCTGCTGATCCCTATCAGTGTCGGAGGTCATACATCTACTGTTACAATGGGAGAAAACATTTCAAGAACCCCCTTACTAATAGAAAACGTAAAACCCCAGTGACAAAATTAGAATCCATGGAGATTGACATCAATCACAGTCACAGTGGAAACACGTCTGATTAACGCCTTGCAACATGGCACATTTATTTGACAATGAGAACAGTATTGGAATTAATGCTGACATCGCTGTCAATTGGGTAAAAATAATGACTGCAGATGCAGAAAACCAGATTCTGGATTAGTGGTGCTGGAAGAGCACAGCAGTTCAGGCAACATCCGAGGAGCAGTAAACTCGACTTTTCGGGCAAAAGCCCTTCATCAGGAAAACAGGCAGAGAGCCTAAGTGAGAGGAGGGTCGGGGTAGGGAGAATGTAGCATAGAGTACAGTAGGTGAGTGGGGGAGGGGATGAATGTGATAGTTCGGGTGGGGAGAGTGGAGTGGATATGTGGAAAAGACAATAGGCAGGTAGGACAAGTCAGGACAAGTCATGGGGACAGTGCTGAGCTGGAGGTTTGGCACTGGGGTGAGGTGGGGCGAGGGAAATGAGGATACTGTTGAAGTCCACATTGATCCGATCTCTAAAGAAGGAGGCCATCTCGTTTGTTCTGTGGTGGAACTGGTCCTCCTGGAAGCAGATACGGCAGAGGCGGAGGAGTGGGAACACGAGATGGCATTTTTGCAGGAGGTGGGGTGGGAAGAGATGTAATCCAGGTAGCTGTGGGAGTCGGTGGGTTTGTAAAAAAATGTCGGTATCAAGTCGGTCGTCATTAATGGAGATGGAGAGATCGAGGAAGGGGAGGGAGGTGGCAGAGATGGTCCAAATAAATTTCGGGTCAGGGTGGAATCTGTTGGTGAAGTTGATGAATTGCTTAACCTCCTCGCGAGAGCACAAGGTGGCGCCAATGCAGTCATCAATGTAGCGGAGGAGGAGGTGGGTATTGGTGCCGGTGTAATAAAGGAAGATCGACTGTTCGATGTAGCCAACTCAGAGAAAGACATAGCTGGGGCCCATACGGGTGCCCATGGCTACCCCTTTGGTCTGGGGGAAGTGGGAAGATTCGAAGGAGAAATTGTTAAGGGTGAGGACCCATTCGGAATGAGTGTCGGTGGAAGGGTACTATTGGGGACGTCGGGAGATGAAGAAACGGAGGGCTTAGAGACCCTGGTCAGGGCGGATGAAGGTGCCGAGGGATTGGGTATCCATAGTGGAGATGAGGTGATGGGGGCCGTGCAAACGGAAGTCTTGGAGGAGCTGGAGAGCGTGGGTGGTGTCCCGAAGGTATGTGGAGAGTTTCTGGACTAGGGGGGATAGGACAGCACCGAGGCAGGTAGAAATGAGTTCAGTGAGGCAAGAACATGCTGAGACAATGGATCAGCCAGGGTGTTCAGGCTTGTGGATCTTGGGAAGGAGGTCGAACTGGGCAGTACGGAGTTCCTGGACTTTGAGGTTGGAAGCTGTGGGTGGGAGATCTCCCGAGCTGATGAGGTTCTGTATTGTCTGGGAGATGATGGTTTGGTGATGGTGGTGGGGTCATGGTCAAGGGGGCCGTAGGAAGAGGTGTCCTCGAGTTGTCATTTGCCTTCAGCGGTGTAGAGGTCAGTACGCCAGACTACCACTGCGCCCCCTTTATTTGTTGGCTTGATTGTGAGGTCAGGATTTGAACAGAGGGATTGGAGAGCTGCGCGTTGTGAGGGTTAGAGGTTGGAGTGAGGCAGGGTGATAGACAGGTTGAGGCGGTTAATGTCCCGGCGGAATTCGTAAATGAAGAGGTCGAGGGCGGGTAATAGGCCAGCGCAGGGTGTCCAGGTGGATGCAGTGTGTTGGAGGTGGGGGAAGGGGTCCTCAGAAGGGGGGCAGGAGTCCTGATTGTGAAAGTAAGCTCAGAGGCGGAGGCGGTGGAAGAGATGTTCAACGTCACGGTATGTATTAAATTCATTGATGCGTGAACGGAGGGGGATGAAGGTGAGTCCTTTGCTGAGGACTGATCGTTCGTCCTCAGTGAGGGGAAGGTATGGAGGGATGGTGAAAACTCGACAGGGCTGGGAGCTGGGATCTGGTGTGGATGTGGAACAGGGAGTTGGGGTGGAGCTAGTAACTGGAATGGGTGTGGTGGTGGGGGAATGGGGGTGGAGTCATAAGCTGGGGTGGTGTTCCCCTCAGGGTTCTGGGAGGTGGGGTTGGTGTCAATGGGATCTGTGGGGAGCGTGTCAGCAGAATGCAGACGAGTGGCGGTGGTGGGGGTTGAAGTGGTAGTGACCACGGCAATGGCAGGGCAGACGTCAATGAGTGTGTGACAACAGCGGTGATGTGAGGGTCGAAAGTGATGTCAAGTGTGGTGCATGTGGAATTGTGAAGGGCGGAAGTGGCTGTGGGAGTAGCCATGATGGGGACGGAAATGACATCATCAATCAGCGTGGTGATGGTAGCTGCAGCAGCCGCATGGCTAATGGCGTCCTAGATCGCAATTTCCCTTTCCACGTGATTAAAGATGCCCTCCAAGGCATCTCGTCCACATCCCGCACCTCCGCCCTCAGACCCTACCCCTCCAACCGTAACAAGGACAGAATGCCCCTGGTGCTCATCTTCCACGCTACGAACCTTCGTATAACCCAAATCATCCGCCGACACTTCAGCCAACTCCAAAAAAATCCCACCACCAGGGATATATTTTCCTCCCCACCCATTTCCGCCTTCCGCAAAGACCGTTCCCTCCGTGACTACCTGGTCAGGTCCACACCCGCCTTCAACCCAACCTCCGATCCTGGAACCTTCCCCTGCCACCACAGGAATTGCAAAATCTGCGCCCACACCTCCTCCCTCACTTCCATCCAAGGCCCTAAAGGAGCCTTCCACATCCATCAAAGTTTTACCTGCACATCCACCAATATCATTTATTGTATCCGTTGCTCCCGATGCGGTCTCCTCTACATTTGGGAGACTGGGCGCCTCCGAGCAGAGCGCTTTAGGGAACATCTCCGGGACATCCGCACCAATCAACCACACTGGCCTGTGGCCCAACATTTCAAATCTCCCTCGCACTCTGCCGAGGACATGGAGGTCCTGGGCCTGCTTCACCGCCGCTCCCTCACCACCCGACACCTGGAGGAAGAACGCTTCATCTTCTGCCTCGGAACATTTCAACCCAGGGCATCAATGTGGACTTGAACAGTTTCCTCATTTCCCTTTCCCTCACCTCACCCCAGTTCCAAACCTGCAGCTCAGCACTGTCCCCATGACTTGTCCTGACTTGTCCTACCAGTCAATCTTCTTTGCCACCTATCCACTCCGCCCTCCCCCCCGACCTATCACCTTTATTCCCTCGCCCACTCACCTATTGTACTCTATGCTACTTTCTCCCCACTCCCCCAGCCCTCCTCTCACGTACCTCCTGACACTTCAGGCTCTCTGCCTGTATTCCTGATTCGGGCTTTTGCCCGAAACGTCGATTTTACTGCTCCTCGGATGCTGCCTGAACTGCTGTGCTCTTCCAGCACCACTAATCCAGATCGCGGTCAATTGGTCTAATCTTCCATTCCCATTTTCCATCGTGACATTAGTCGGGAGGGAGAAGGATGAATGTTTCTTATCGCTGGCGAGATGATTCTGCTGTGTTGTCCGTTTCCAATGCTACAATTGCCTGAATCCCATACCACGCCCACCCACCCCCCCACGAAAAAAAACAATCACGATGTTGCGACTGTTCTGAGCTCTCCTTCACTGGAACAGGTACCTACCAATAGATTTACAGTGGACATATTTGTCCTGAGGAGATACAGGAAGTGTGGATTTCGCTGGACATTAATCTGGGAGTTCTAATAAGGCAAGTTTGTATCTTAAATAAAGCCAAATGTGGCATGCTGTAACAAAGCTGCACTTTTGACAAGGTTATGTTATCCTTGATTTTTTTCAGGGAGGAACTAAACGACCCAAGTTTTAAAATGTTAGAATGGTAAGTAGGGGTCCATTTGTTTACACCCAACAGATAATGCTTTCAACGCCTTCAGAAAGACTTATAATCAATGGAGCATGGGCACGTCTACAGCTGGGCATTTCATTTCAGTTCGGGAGTTCTTTGACAGCAAATCACTTGAAACTGAACGCTCACGCCTCCTTCTGCGCTTCTGACTAGTGTTCTTTTTGTGTCACGTATATTCATTGTGAAAAGGGGTTCGTTTAATGGGATTTTTGCGCGTACTTTCGAACAACATTATTACTTAAGGGTAGTCTGTCATGTTCTAAGAGGATAGTTTGTTCGGGTATACTGTTTTCAGTTCGTTGTGTTTCATTCCGTATCCTTCAGAATGATTTCTGTTTGTTTAAACCTCGGCAGTCTGACCAGCTAATTCACTCCAGGAGTAGACACTGTTCACTTAATTTCAGCAAATAGATAAGTTACGGCAAGGGCTACCAGATTAAAAATGTTTTCAGGCGTCCGGCCTGGTCCATAATACATTGTGGGTTCTATCCAGGATTTAGGTAGCGAATTTTAGGTGTTAGTATCTTTTATTTCAGGTGTTCATTTGGTTGAGTAAAAATATCGTCGAACAGCAATGAATGTTTCAGTCAGCAAGAACGTTCTGAAGGTGGAAGCAGTGACATTAGGGTTTTCACAAAAACCTAATAAGACCAAGCTTCTGGAATTAGGAGACAAGCTGGAATTGAAGCTAATTCCGAATGTGAGGACAAAATGGAGGTTTGCAGCAGTATCTCAGCTTTTAAATTTGCTGGAAATTCATCAGAACCTGTTGAAATGGCACAACCTCAAAGTAAAATTGAGTAGCTTGAGCTAGACCCAGAAATAAAACATTTTGAATTCAGATGAAATTCAGAAGAGAAAGCAAGAGAACGGTTTTAGCAGAGGAAATAGTAAAACAACAAATGAATTTAATTGAAGAAAAAGGAAAAAGAAAAACAGAGAGCGTTTAAGACAAAAAAACGCGCTCAGTTATGTAACGTGAGGTGAGAACGTCCAGAAAGTTTTGAGATTTTGAATTTGTGATAGGAGAACCGGACAAACTCTCAGCTCCGGGAATATAATTTGTCCTTGTGAATGATTTAGCTGATTGACCAGTTGGAGTGCTGCCTACTGTGGTTGAACAGCCAGTGGACACGCAGGAAACTGAAGCAAGGCAGGGCACTCATTCTGGAATCTTGCCTGATTGTGTTTTAACAAGGTCACAAATTCACCATTTGAAACAGGATAGAGAGGCTTCAGATAAGGAAGCTGAAGTCGCATCAGCAGAGACTGTGATCATCTACTTGAGACAAAACACGAAGAAACAGGTGACCATGTAACATTTTAACTCAACTAAACTAACTTAGTTACATGAGAAAGGAGATGAACATTTAAAGCACTGGTATCAAAAAGCATATACAGTGTGGCGGGGGGCGGCACTGGATGTATCTCTGGGTGTTATCATTTGAAAAATCATGTCTTAGTGAGGAAATGCAGACAATCACATATTCAACCTGATGACAAATGGGCATGTATTCATTACATTATCTTGCCAGTGGGTTATGGAAGGGAGGTGCTGTGAGTGGCGCATGTGCAACCACTTGGAGGTCATTTAGGAGTTCGGAAAACACAGGCCAAAGTACAAAGACAGTTTCACTGGCCTCGATTGCAGAAGAATGCAGTTGAATTTTGTCAGACATGTCATGCATGCCAGAGAATTGGAAAACCACTGGCGATAATAAAATCTGCACCTTTCGTACCGATTCCAGTATTTGAGGATCTTTTTACAAGAATCTTAATTGATTTCTTCGGTGTCGGTGCCCTAACTCACACGAAAAGATGGAATCACTATTTCCTAGCCATAATACATGTATTAATTGGTTTCAAGAGGCCATCCTATTATGCACTATTGCAGCTCAAAGAATCATTGACCAATTACTCAAATTTGCAATTAGAAATGGACTATCAATAGAGAAACAGTCAGATCCAGGTTCAAACTTCACATCCCTAGTATTCAAAGTCCTTCTTGACAGCTTCGGTATAAAACAACTCAAATCTACATGCCATCCAGATTCTCATGGAGGGCTAGACAGGTGTCCTCAAACATTAAAGACGATTTTGAAGCATATTGTCAAGGCTGTCCCGTGAATTGAGATAAAGGAATTCCGTTTGTACCTTTTATGATCAGAGATGCACCAAATAAATCGTCCAAATTCAGTCCATTTGAATTAGTGTTTGTCCATGAATTGAGAGGAACGTTAAAATTGATAAAGGAGAAATTCGGAAGTCAGTATGCAGGGACCACAGAATTGGATATTGTGTCAAATTTTAGGGAGAGATTAAACAGAGCTGGGGAGTTTGCGCGACCGCATTTTAAACCATGACATCATGCAAATAGATAGCTAACGGGCAAGAAATCAAAAATTTGAAATTTTGTTCTCGGGATTAAGGTGATATTGTTACTTCAATTGACACGTGAACCTTTAAAACTAAGTTTTTTGTGTACACGTTCAATTCTAAAGGAAATTGATGAGGTGAAAGTCTTGTTAGGAACTCCAGACAGAAAGAAATCTCACAGGGTGTATCATGTGAATAGGCACATATGGTATGTTGATTACGAAGGAAAGCATTTGGAGAAGATGTTAATGATTACAACACAGAAGGAAGAACGAAGTTCAAGCAAACCTGAATTGGACATTCCTCAATTTTAATTTGACAATGAGTAAATTGTGAAAATTTCGGAAAAATTATTGAGTTATGTTCCTGAGAAAAATCAAAGTGAGCTGAAAGAGTTATCACAAAAATATAGGTACATATGTAGAAACAAACTTGAAAGCACTCATATTATTGTTCTTGATGTCGAATTCGGTGATGCTGTTCCGAATAACTAGCATCCTTACAGGCATAACCATCTAAGGTTGTCACAGGTTCGGAAGGAGATTCAACGCATGTTCCAAGAGGAAATACTTGAAGTGACTATGTAGTGACTGAGCTCATTCATAGTCATGCTACCAAAGCCAGATGGTGACCAAGGTTCATGTGTGTACTATGGCGAGGTCAATGCAGTTACAAAGACCGTTGCACATTTGATTTCGCGGTTGCAAGATTGTGTTGAAAGGGTAGGATAAACAACTTACATTTCTAATTTGGACTTGCTCTGAGAATACTGGCTGGTAGTTATGTCAGAAACCAAAGGCAATTTCGGCTTTCATAACGCTAAGTGGACTGTATCAGTTTGAAATCAAACTGTTTGGGATTAAAGAGTCTCAGAACACAATACAGTAATTGTCAGATTACCAAACTCTCTTGCATTGATGACGATGATTTTTCATGCCTCATGGAAGGAAAATTTGCAACATTTATGAGACGAGTTCAATCGACTTCTTTGTGATAAACCTGGCCATAGCTGAATTTGTCAAAGGCCAAGTCACCTTCCCAGGCCGTGTTATTGGACACGGACAAACGGCCCCAGAGATGCGAAAACGAAGGTAATTGTGTAATTTCCCACTCCATCGTTAAAAAGAGTTGTACTAAGTCTCCTGGGATTGGGTGGATGTAATCGAATGTTTTTGTCGAACTTTAGGTATGTGTCTGCTCCACTCCCTGAGTTGCTCAAGAAAAGCAAGGATTTTCAATGTACAGGGGACTGACAAATGACATTTGACAGTCTCAAACTGTGTTGACATCTGGCCTGGTGTTACACAAGGCCTTTCAGTGTGAGTGTGGATGCAAGTGACGTGGGTGTTGGTGGTTATTTTTGCAGAAAGACCACAAGAAGATGGAAATACCTATCGGATATTTCTCTAGGATGTTGCACATTCATCAGCAGAAATATTAGACAGCTGAGAAAGAGACTTTGAGCTTGGGGCGAACATTAGAACATTTCAATGTTTATATGCACCAGCAACGCATCTGAGACATTGTTATACATTATTCATAACTCAATAAATCTTGTGGAGGAATTGAAAGACAAAAATGTAAGATTGTTTCCTGTGGAACCTGTTGTAACCGCCATTCAATTTGAAAACTGTGTAAGCGGCAGGTCGTGAAAAAGTGTTTGCTGTCCCATAGTCGAGACGTGAATGAGTGATTAAGGCGGTGGGAGTGGTGGGAGTACGACAGTCTAAATCCGAAGTTCGTTGTACATATTTGCATATTTACAGTCAGTGAATATACGTGTGTTTTAGAGTACTAACCAAATATTGGGCGAATGAAGCGTTCTTTGGATATTGATGGTCATTTTTTTAGGGGCGTGGGGAGTGTCGAAAAGCTGGGCCTTTTACAATGTTATGATGTCCTTGAAGTTTTCAGATATTTCCAAACCAACCCAAGTATCCAGCACGTCTGAAGTTTGAATGGATCATTGGGGCCCTTTTGTTTATACCTAGCAAATAATGTTTCATGCAAATGACTTAAAAGTAAACTGGTACAACCAAGCGAGTGTGGCCAGCACTCTGAGTGTGCAGGTCATTTCAGTTCGGGGTTTAGTTGAGTCAGGGTCACAGTTGAAACTGGACGCTTTTCCCCTCCTTTTGTCCATTTGACATCGTCACCTGTAATTTGTTTGCCATTTTATTCTTTGTACTCAGTGGTTTGTTTTTTGGAAATGTTGTAAATAGTTTGGAACAGCATCGTTAAGTCTCTATAGCCTGTCAAGTTCGGATAGGATAAGTTATCCGGTATTGTATGTTGTGTTCTTTGTGTTTCATTCCATAATTTTGTAAATAAGTTCCGATTGCTTAAAACTCGGCAGTCGGACCAGCTAATTCGCTCTGGGGATATCCATGATACACTTACCGAAAACAAATGGCGAAGTTATGGTCTGAGCTATTAGCTTTAAAATGTATGCAGGGGTCAGGCCTGCTCCATAACAACGTACTATAACCATCTTTATTAAAATTCAAGGATTAATGAGTCAGGAATAGAATGAATATGATATTGGCTAGCAGACAGAAAGGACGAGGCACAACTTCTTATTTAACACTAAACTGTTTGGTTTTCATAAACTAAAATAAAACATTTGCAGTGACAAAAAGAAAATTTTAAAACGTATACAGACATTACTAATATTATTATATTCCACCTTGCTTAACAAAATATTAGTTTGAAAATAATCATGAATTATTTTTGGATATTTTGCTTGTTTTTGCATGTTAACAAAACAAAATAGAAAACTAATTTTTTATAAATAGACTATAATAAAGGTATTAACTGCAGTAAAACTATAATTAATATTTAACTATGTCTGCCATTCCAGGAGCATCTGTAAGATCCATGCTGCTCTGAGAAGTTTTTTTTCAAACTTTGCTTTCCAATACGAGCAACAGTGTGCATATGTTCAAATAATTTGCCTCCAATTCTAGTTATGCATGACGATATGATTTGATCTCCTGCCATGTATCTATAATCTAGAATTAAAGAGAATCTTTATCCTCGTCACGCTGGCTCTTACAAACAAAATGAGGTACAGAAATGACAGGTAAAATCGTGAGACTAGCAAAGAGGCAACAGAAGCGACTGAAGACAAACAAAGCTTTGGAAAAATATCGCAAATGTAGGACCAATCTGAAACAAAGGATTTCGGAGGTTAAAAGGGGTCATGAAATAAGTTCTGCAAGCAGGGTTAAGGAAAACCTTCTCCATTTTTTAAAATTCATATATAAGGAGAAAGAGGTTAATCAGAGAAAGGGTTAGCCCATTAAAGACAAAGGAGGAAAGTTATGCTTGGAGTCAGAGAAAACCAGTGAGATTATTAACGAGTACTTTACATCTGTATTTATCGAGGAGAACGGTATGACGGATGCTGACGGGAGGGATAGATGTTTGATTACTCTCGATCATAACGGAATAAGCAGGGAGGAAGTGGTGCATATTCTGAAAGGCATGTAAGTGGTAACGTCCCCAGATCCGAATGGGATGTATCACAGTGTTCTGAGGGATGCAAGACAGGGAATAGCTGGGGTATTACCAGATATCTTTGCAGCATCCTTGAAGATGGGTGGGGATACGGAAGATTGGAAAATTGTTAGTTTTGTACCCTTGTTGAAGAATGCTAGCAGGGATAATCCAGGTAATTACAGACCAGTGATCCTGACGTCAGTGGTAGTGAAGCTGCTGAAGAAGGTAGTGACGGATATATTCCCACTTGGACTAAAAGGTGTTAGCATTGACAGGTAACATGCTTTAGTGCTGGAAAAGTCACATCTTCCCAACTTCATAGAATTCTTTAAGGAAGTGACAAAGTCGGTGAATGAGGGAAGCGCCCTGGATGTCATTTCCATCGGTCTCAATAAAACATTTTGATTGGATTCCTCATGGTAGGCTGATGGAGAAGATGAAGTCGCATGGGGTCCACGGTGTACTGTTGTGGGAGAATCACTCAATATTTCAACAAAAACCCCAGGACACACGGGATATCCTTCAAAAATATTAAACTTTAATCTTGTGAAATCAAAGCTGTGATAGCTATAAAATCGCTTCCCTGTCTGCCCACGCGCCTTTTGTTTTGCTGCACTTGAGACAGTTGTTTTTCCTGTGCTTATCTGATAGATCCTGCGCATGCATTGCAACACTAACTTAGCGGAATAAATGCCAAATTAACATCCATGCATTTACCCCTTTGAGATCAAAAGCTCTCATGCAGAGAAAGAATAAAAGCAAATTGGACGCACAAAGACCAAATCCATTCGCATAGTTCGCAAAACCGGTCAAGAAAATTTCCAGGGAGTAGATTTCAAAGGCACCTTCCTCTGCACCTGGATGCACAGATCAAAAACTTGTCCCATATTTACTGGCATAGTAAAAAAGACCCAAAGACCCCGCATAATCTACATGCGCTTGAAGCACATGCAAGTCAGGTGTCTCCATCGGAAGAAGACTTCAGCACTGCACCAGATTTCAGTTCATTGTGGTCAAACAGTGGATCCACACTGGAAGATGGGCCGGGCCAGAGTCCACTGGAACAGCAAAGAATTGTCGCGCAGTAAGACACTCTGAAAAGATTTAAATAGAAATATAAGACATCAAAAGACAAATGCAACAACAAGCACCAGGACACCCGCAACAACCCCTGTCTTAATGAACTAAACCCCCATCCACCCAAAATACTATTCAACAAAACTAAACACCCAATGGGCGGACCCCGCATCCTCCTTAAGCTCCTTCCATAAATTCCACAAACTCCCCATAGCCCGAGTAAAGTATCCCTCCGGGCTATGAATGTCCCCAAAACTGTACACAGAGCGCACCTTTCTCAGCCAACACCCAGCTGAAGGACTGCCTTGTCTGCCACGCCATCCGACTGCGCAACTAACGCAGAAAGGCCATTATTAAAGCAATAAATAAATATCGGATGATTGTAATAGATATAATTAATCCACTCAGCATTCTTGATAATACCAATGACAGGGATAAGTGACTCCCAGCCCACGGATATCTCATTCCTGGCCTTGAACACATTGGGAGTCTGTGGTTGCTGATCAAAACTGTCCATTGGCACCGCAGAATCAGGGACACTCTTCCGTTTCGGTCGATGAAATGTCAGCGGGGACAGAACATCAATCTAATCTCGTGGCGAAGTAACAATCTTGTGGAGTAGCATCACATGGGTGCCATCCCAAAGAAAGGGAAGCCTCGGATACAGCCCAAATTTCGAGGTCACACAATTATCAGGTATCGGCCAAGGGAACAAACTGAGAGTTCATGATGAAAAGGTGCCGCAGTCACAATACCAAACGTATGCAGACAAGTACCCCCAAAACAACTCACGGAAGCATTCATTCTGAGGTCTAGAATTCTTAATTAATCCTTCCATTTCATCACACAGATTTTCATCAAAAGTACCCTCTTTTGACCATTAAGATATTAAACCCTCATTTCTTTATTCCCATTTTTCAGGTTTTTGTTATGGTATCCTTTCTTTCTACTGGTAATGTCTTACACAGTATTTCAACTTTGTTCATCCTGACATATATTACAGTCCAGCTGATCTATTTCTTCTATTCTCACAATTCACTCCCTTATGCCTCACACATCCGGCAGCAAATCGTCCATTATTGTGAATATTCCATAACTCTACAAATCACAGTCATCCCTCATCAGTTCATCAGTCCGTAAACATTCTTAGTTTCAACTAATTAATAAAGGCATACTATTCTCGTTCGTTCTACCTATACTAATCCAGGGCTAAATTTGCAGATTACATAATCACTGATGATTCTTTGAAAAAGCTTTTTAAGGAAAATTCGATCTTGAATTCCAACAGTGCAAAACAAAATCAAAACACTCCCGCATCTCGAGCTCTGGGGAACAAGACATAACCATTTAACCAACCAGAAATTGTGGACAAAAACCAGACCAAAAATTGGTTGAAGGTTGTGATAGTTTAAAAGTGGAACGATGCCTGTCTGTAAATGGGACATGTCACCACTGACTAGTCTGATTTACTGTCGCTATGTATGGATCAGATTGAAGATGTTAGGTTTGTTTACAAGTTATTCACGGTTATACTCGAGAGTCCTTCTTTCTCAAACACACACACACACACAAACACACACACAGACACACACAAAGTCATTCTGCAAGCCAGAGCTTCTCTCTCTCTGTCTCTTACACAGAAACATATCTGCCTTAGCAGATCCTTTGTTCATGTGTAGCATTACATCGGTCTGATTATCATCCAGACTTTTGACGGTTCAGTCACCTGGTATTCCTTTATTTTTCTTCTTTATTTACCGTTACTATTTCAGGGTGGAACCAACAGAACTTTGGTTTCAGTAATCTTAGCTTTTTTTGAAACTGTTATTTTAAATATTATGGTAAAAAGAATTATTTTCTTTAATAAATCTACATTAAAGTTAGTACGTAATTATCCATAATTATGCACTGAAAAGTAGAGATACTTTCCCCTAAATACCTGCAGAGTTAATAGTTCTCTTGTTGTACCCCTTTTCTGTATGTTTTTTTCTATATCTGCAAAAACAACACTTTACCCAATTTCTAACAACTCCCCCATTTCTTTTCTTAATAATTTGTTGTTTTTGCAATCTTATTTTCTGCCCTCTTTTCACCCTATGGTGCAGAGGTTCACAATCTTGCCATTTCTGTCTTTCTAAGTCTGTCTTTTTCAAACTCCAGGAGTAATCTGCTACTCTCCGTTTTTTGCGCTTGTATTGTCCTCCCAACGATATTAGCAGCTTAGTCATTTTCCATTTTAACACATTCAATCCTGTCAGTAAACCTATAATTATTAGTAATACATGTATGCCTAAATTAGCTAAGTATTTTCCCCAACCAGTCAGTCTCCAATCACCCCATCCCCATCTTTCATCTTTTCGGATTTAATCCGCAATTTCTGTTATATTGTACTATTTCAGCCTTATCTTCCACGATGGAAGAGGTGTCTGGGATGAAGGTGCAGCATCCCTTACCAATCATCGCACAAGTTCCCCCTTTTTCGGCCAAGAGATAGTCTAAAGCCATTCGATTCTGTAAAACTGTTAGTCTTGTTGCTATCATTTCGGTGGTTATGGCTGATATCTGGGATTGAGTTACTCCCGTTGCGGCGGTGGCATGATTAATTAAATTTCCAAGGGCAGCCGCCAGTTTCTGTATTTCCAACCCTGCCCTTGTAGTGCTGTAGTTTGGGAGTAGTGTCCACAGCAGACGGTCTCCTTCGGGGACCTCTCGGGTCTTACGTCTTATCCCCCGCCCCACTCCTTTCTTAAGTTGGACTCAGAGGTGAGGGATGATATAAGCAAGGTAACAGCAACCACTCTAGCCTTTTTTTTTTAATGCAATGCTTCATCAATTTCAGTACATGCATTTATTTCCACACATTCGGTCATACGAATGTATTTTGCCCCAGGAATAAATGAATTGGCCTTCAGACCACATACCCAATATGTCCCGGTCAATACTTGGGGAGTGTTCGTGACAGTGGCTTGGTTGGTATAGACGCAAGATGATTTTCCTAATTGGAAGGGTGTGGCATCATTCCGATTACAGAAACAGGTGGTATTCACTGCTCCTTTTGGTGGGGAAATTCTAAGGCTATCGATGACACCCTGGATTTTCAGGGCTGGCCTTGGGAACCATCCGCAAATTTATATTTGCTCCTTTCAGATTCCCACTTTGTATTATTTAAGCCCGAGTCAAATTGTTGCACATCGTACATTTCTCTTTTGGTGAGATCTTAAATTGTAGGTATTAGGGAGTATATCACTGCTCCTTGTGGATTCAGGGTTGCTTCTTTAACTAACTCATCGACCAGTCTATTTCCCCTCACTTCCGGCTCATTCTCCTTCTGATGTCCCTTTATATGAACTATCAGTATTACTCTGGGGAGTAATAGGGATTCCAGCACTTGTTTTATCAATTACTCATGTGTTAGTTCTTTTCCTCTGCTACTTATCAGTAATCTTTCTTGTCAATTTTTTTTCGAAGGTATGTGCACTCCAAACGCATATTTGCAGTCTGTACATATTGTTCCTTTTTTGTTTTCTGAGGTTCTGAGAGCTCTTTCTAGGGCATAGAGATCACAAGTTTGGGCTGACCAGCCGTTAGGCAGTTCATATTTTAAATTCACCATGAATCAATATGACTGGTCACTGAGAATGTGTGAAGGAATCCTGCCAATTAATATCGATTCAGGCTAGCACAACTGATTTATTGTAAATATTAATTATTAAATATATATATATATATATATATATATATATATATATATATTATATAATTCAGGGTGGAAACACAACAAGTGACTAAAACATTTTAAAAAGTGTAATCGCGCAGTTCTGTTTGTTTACCAGTCAGTTGCGACTTTTCATCCTTTATCTGTAATCGTTTTTTTTTTCGAGCACATGCATTTTTAAGAACCTCAACAGATTCCATAGCACCATTTGCAGTTAATTCAATCCCCAATTTGCTGGCAATATCTCGTCATGAGCGCAAACATGACTCCTCATGCCTCTCATCACAAAAATGTCACCATAATCCAATTAATTATTTCGTTCCCACTCCCTTTGGCTTAAACTTTAAGGATGATCTTGTGGCCCCCATATCGACTAGGAAAACTACGTCTTCTTTGTAAGGTCCCACGTTTAAATTTATCAAAGGTTCCTGGTGCGTCCCCGGGGGCAGGAACTCCTGACACCCCTATTTTTCATCAAGGTTCAAAAACAGCACTGTCTTCACTTCATTTTTCGGATCTGGACACTCTCTCTTAAAGGGACCTGTCTTTCCACAGTAATACCATCCCGTCTGTGGGGATTTCCACTTTGATCCTTGTTCCTATCTACCAGACCCCTTAACATCTCCTTCTCCTCCTTTTATTTTCAACGTGCTGCCCGTCATCATTCCGGTTTCCTTCTCTTTTTAGTCTTGTCCTTTTCTTTATTACTCAATAATTTGTTTAGACCTTGCTCCCTGTAATCCCAAATATAATTTATCAATTTATGCTTGCCAAAATGTAAAGCCTGTTCCTAAATATACATTTATGATTCTTATTCGTGTGTGTATGTATGTATGTGTATATATATATATATATATATATAATGAATTAATTTATTCAGTATTTAATATTCAAAATGCAAAATGCACAGTTCCCAACTCTGAAATCCACTACAATCACCCTGTTCCAGTCCCCTGATGCAAATCCAAAACTCGTCCTTCCAAGTAATCCTGACCAGTCATTGCTCCATTACAATGCGAAAGGTCGTGAAATAACTAGAGCTGCCTTAAAAGGATTTGTCTATTCAAGTTAAAGCTTCTACTGTCCTCCATAAATCGCTTTTCTGTAAGGATAAAAGAGATTAGTTAGAAACTGATAGGACGGCAGTCATGACCGTTAAAAAGAACACTTTATTTCATAATCTTGCAAAATCCTTAACCTTAAAAGAAATCATGTTAAAATTTACATAATAGAAATCAGATTCAAAACAATCCCGGATCTCAAGCTCCAGGGAAAATTCAATCACCAACAAACAAATGTTTATTCACACTGAATCACAAAGGGTTAAACTTGCTACTAGCTGTACAGCTCTTTCTCTCTCTCTCTCTCTCTCTCTCTCTCTCACACACACACACACACACACACACACACACACACACACACACACACACACACACACACACACACACACACACACACAAACACACACACACACACACACCATGTCTCACAGACACTTTGAGTTTCCCGCAACGACTCTGGGCGTCTGGCCACAAGTTCGTCACGAATTGCACCCCCAGCAGTCCTCCAGCCACTAGCTCTTCTGCCACGAAGCATAATCTGATTCCTCCTAACTGTCAGGCTACTTTCATTGACTTTTTATCATTTGTTTTTTTATTCTTTCCTCGCGTCCGAGGATTGTACCTACACTCTCTTAACATTTTTTCTAAATGACTGCCCATTGGGATGTGGTCCTCGGACGTCCCTCTCGTGTCCCCTTCTAAACTTAAACCACGATTTTTATTCCTCATTTCTACGATCGGCCGTTTCTTTATGTAATTTAGTTAGCCTTAATGAGGTCTGGTGTCATCTTCTTCCACACCCACTTCAGGGTCCTGACCTTCGCATGGGGGATTTCCCCTCTTAACAACCGGTGTAAGGCTGGGTGATCGAATCAGGCAGCCATCTTACTCATCAGATTAATCTTCGCCAATTAATCATTTTAATTTGAGAGTTGCTAATTACACGTACTTCTCGTATGTACCGTACTTCTCGGACGCCCCCGACCACCAAGGCAATATTTAAAGGTCCCTTTTCTTAGCTTGGTCTGTGCACAAGAGTTACCTGGTCGAATTCGCGCGCCCTTATCCCGTGGCATTACCCCGGATATATCCACCTGGCAACCGTGACAACTGCTACCTACCCTGGTTGATCGGGTTCGCTTTACCCGGTCGCCCAGAACCCCGGTTCCCCGGATCCCTGGATATATCCAACTGGCACCGGATACGTGGACACATCCACCTGGCAGCAAATACCACTGCCTGTCTCCCAGGTATATACACCTGGCAGCAACTACCGTTACCAACCCTAGTCGCCAGTTACCCAGATATATCCAAGAGGAAGCAACTACCGCTACCTACCCCGGTCGCACAGATACGTGGACACATCCACCTGGCAGCAACGACCGCTACCCGGGTTCAATTCCCGCCTCAGGCGACTAACTGTGTGGAGTTTGCACGTTCTACCCGTGTCTGCGTGGGTTTCCTCCGGGTGCTCCGGTTTCCTCCCACAATCCAAAGATGTGCAGGTCAGGTGAATTGGCCATGCTAAATTTCCTGTAGTGTTATGTAAGGGGTAAATGTAGGGGTATGGGTGGGGTTGCACTTCGGTGGGTCGGTGTGGACTTGTTGGGCTGAAGGGCCTGTTTCCACACTGTAATGTAATCTAATCTAAAAAAATCAAATCAACCACAGTCGACTGGAACCCCGGTTCCCCAGATCCCGGGATATATCAAACTGGCAGAAACTACCACTGCCAGCCACCCGGATAAATCCACCTGGCAACAGTATCAACGGATATCCACCCTGGCTGACTGGATTAGCCTATTCCAGTCACCAGCTCCCCGGTTCCCCGGATCCCCAGATATATCTGAATAGCAGCAAATACTGCTGCCCACCCCAGTCGCCTGGATAAATCTTTTAAGACCTCTCTTACCCGGGTCTTGTGAACACAAGAGTCACCCGGCCGAACCCACCGCGTCTGCCCGTCTTGTTTCCAGGGTATCCCAGTCTGGATCACGCTTGCCCAAAGCCGCCTCGGCAACAAGCAGGAACTCGAGATCGCCGAAATCAGCGAGATGCACCTTCTCCATTTCTCCAAGAATGCCGAGCGACGGGAGCTTGGGTTCCCGGAATGAGCCCTCAAATCTGTAAGAAACAAAATTCAATAAAATTTAGACGAGACCACCAAAGCTGGAAACAAGACAATCTACTCTACGATCTTGCAAGAAAAGACTCCAATTGCAGAAGGACCCCAATCTTACTTACTATTTGGCCTCTGCCCATCTATGCTACATGCCCATTGCCCCCTTCTTTCCAAGTTGGCAATTTTCACTTTTGCACGTGCTGTCAGAAGGCTAAAGTCTTATCTCGATGTTCCCTTTGTAACTTTCATTGTCCATTCTTGTACATATATCTTCAAAATGCATCTTTTTCGTGCATCACTTAAGTTTCAGGAATCTTAGCTTTAAACATTATGTTATTTTAAACATTATGGTAAAAGGAATTATTTTCTTCAATATGTCTACATCAAAGTTAGTACTTAAGTATCCATAATTATGCACTGAAAAGTAGAGATACTCTTCCCTAAATACCTGCAGAGTTAATTGTTCTCTTGTTGTACCCCTTTTCTGTATGCTTTTTCTATATCTGCAAAATCAACACTTTACCCCATTTCTAACAATATGTTCGGCTATATGTAATCAAAGGTGCATTATTGCAAATTTAACTTATAAAGTACAGATGAAATTAGTTTCGATTCAAAGTTATATTTATGTGGGACGAAGTTAATGGAAACTTAGATTAAAATCATGCGTATATCATCATAAAGTGATTAAGGAATAGAGAAAAAACATGAATACATGACAGTTCAGTTTTTCTTAAGAGGGAGATATTATGAAGGTGGGGAGCTACTGCACCATTAAGAAAAACATGAAAAAGCTTTCAGGGAAATAACACATAGAGTTCTGAGCAAGTTAAGAATGCAACACTTTATTTTTCAAAACAGCAATCAGCACCTGGTTTGCGATGAGACAAAAAGGAATTTTAATTTCAGCCATCAGATTAAATTATGCCTCAAGATCCCAAACTCCAATCATGTTTGAATTTCGTATTTTGATAAAATTAAAACGACCCGATATTTTGGGCTGTAAAACCAGACATTTTTGAATAGTTATGACACAGATGTCAAGATAACAACAGGCACAATCTTCCAGCAGAACAGCTCTCTGAAGGGTACCTGCGTATAAAAGTTTGCACAGCAGAACATCGCAAAGAAGGCACAGAAAGATCGGCACAGGAAAATGCAAAGAAAACACTCGAGAGCCGATTGGTTTTGATAGGTGGCTTTTTTTGTAGACCTTAGTCGAGGTGTTGTTATTGGACTCGTATTGTACAGTTGGAGGTAAAATATCAGTTTTAAATGAAAGAATTGTAAATAATTGTTTGTTTTAATATGCCCTTTCGGACATAAGTAAGAAAGTTGTTAATCTTTACTGTAATTAGTCACCACTCGGGTAGTTTTTTTGCTATCGAAGTTTATCAGATGACAGCGCGGGCTGATTTTGTTTTCTGGTTTAAATTAGCAGAGGGGTTTACACCGTGTTGTAACAGCGGGAGATAGATAAAAGAGTTTTAGAGTGAACTGAAAAAAAATGTTCTACATATTTATTCTCACTGAGACGTTTGCTAACTCCACCACTGACACTTTGCAAGGTCTGTCAGCTTGCTCTCTGGCGAGGCCTCTGTGGGCTTGAGATCTGAATTGCAGGAAGTGTGAGCTATTCGAATGGAAGTCCGTGTCATTTTAATGGGAAACAGGGTGCGCATGGTCAGGATTTGCAGACTGGGTGGATCCCAACACGACATGTCCACTCCCTTCTTCAGTCTGTGAGACTTGAGGTTGAACGAAAGAATGTCTTCCTAATGACAGGGATCTCGTTCCTGTCTCTTCAGGGTGATTAGAGAATGGTGAGGCCGTCAGCACTAGTTCTGCAACTGGGGAGGGAAAAAGGCCCCACTGTACAAAGGAATAGAAACTGCAGGGTCTGACTCAACAGACTCCCTCAAGACACAAATATAGGATTCCGTCAATAAGTGGCCAATTCGTTGTTTTGCTGCTTGTGGAATCGCGCAGAGCGGGCAGTATCGGCGCGGGAGGACGGCATGATCGGCCAATTGCAAGTAAAGGGGAGACAGCTGAAAGAGGGGCACGTTATAATTGGTCAAGGACAGTTTCTAAGGAGTGGAGGTGAGGGGTTGACCCCAGTGTTGAGATCGAGCATAGCTGCACAGCTGAAATTGGTCAACTTAGAATTTGCTGAAGGTTTCAGTGGGGGAGATCTGTTATCACATTGCACCCTCTGCGATCTTTTTGTGCGAGGACAGCTTGCAGCATTTTACTTTACAGGAGTAAGTGGCCACACTTTCCAAATTTAAACGAGAAAGGGGTTCTGAATGTGAGCGTTGAAAGTGCGGGAACTTGCATTCTCTTTCAGTATGAGTTTTGGGCTGAGGAAATCTAGTGGGATCCTGACGTGCACAATGGGCTTCATTTCAGTTCGAGGCCCTCTCTTTGTGAGGGCGTTGGGTTACGGTGTGAGGTATAGGCTCTGACCGGGTGATAAGGGAAACTGTTTGTGCTCCTGAATGTGACTGCCTGTGGATGTTGCTGTACATCCCTCTGGTGTGGCGTGATGCTGTTTTTGCTGCCCCGTGTCTGAGTTTACTGACGGTCCAATCCTTGTTCAAGTATATCGTCCTTTGCAAGATTTGTGAAGCTTTGTAGCTCAGGTTGAGGCTGACTGTGTAGCTTTGCTCGCTGACCTGTAGGTTTGATATCCAGACGTTTGATTACTTAGATTGGTAACATCATCAGTGGCGACCTACAAGTGAAGCGAAGCTGTTGCTTCCTGGTTTCGATTTATATGTTTGTCCTGCATTGGGTTCCTGGTGATTGAGGTGATGTCATTTCCTGTTTGTTTTCTGAGGGGTTGATACATTGTATCTACCAAAGCTACACCCTGTATCGTCCTTCTTTAAATCATTGCTCAGACACTGCTTTTCAACCCCTCATCCTTCAAAATGTGATATGCTTTCACAAATATTTCCAGGACAGTTCGGTAAGATTTCAGCACTTGGTAAACAAAAAGCAGGAGAGAGCATTTCAATCAAAACATCGAGGAAGTAGAGTGACAGACATTGACTTTTCAGCGAGAGGAAGTTGAGCAGATTTAGAGGTGTATAGGGGCAGAAAGAGAGAGAGAGAGAGGGGGAGAGAGGAGTGAAAGACGGAGAGGTGATTGTGCCAGTTACCGTTTTGTCATGAATATTTCGTGTAGAAACAGCACTAATTTCAGGCAGATTGTACACGGGGTCTATGCGCGATGAGTGGGAAATGGCGGAGGTATTGGGGTTGATTTATTTCTTCTTCTCCTCTGCTGTGTCGGAGACCCAGCTGGAAAGGACATGTTAAATATAGCGTGTGTGTGTATGTGTGAGTGAGAGAGAGAGAGAGAGAGAGGTGAAGAGAGCGTGAGGGATGGATGGAGCGACCTCGACTCTGGGGAGAGACTCCTCTAAGTTGAGTCATCGAGTGGTTTCTCAGAAAATATACTTGTGTTCAGTCATAAAGCATTTGCTTCTTGATCTCAGTTGAAATCTGTGCCGATTCTGTTGTTTTGGAATCAGGGGAAATTGCTGACGATTTGGGGACATTTTTGAAACAGCTTCCTGTTTCCAATTATCTGGCTTCAATAACAGGCGTAATGCTGGGGGAGATGTTCAGTGTCAAATTGTGGTAGTTCAGGTGGCAGTGGGATGTTGCTATACGAGAGGCATGGGTGAAGTGTCAGACAATGGAAATTCAAGGCCAGCAATGGTGTATTGTTGTCCTGGAAGGGTAACGTGTCAGACTTTGGATGGCAGCGCGCACTGCAATCTTGCTGTGCACTTGGTGCTGGATTTTTAAAATATCAAATTTCCTATCTCTCTGACTTTCTACCACTCGTAGCCCGAGGGAATTTCATTTGAGAGCTGAAACTCCTGTGATGAAGAGACATACAGAATCAGATTACTCTGTCATGAGTGATCCACATACAATAGCTGAAACCAGAGAGAGTGGGAACTAGAGAATTATGATAAACCAATCTGCATTCATTGACACACCCATAAGCTCACCGGTGCCGACATTCCTGGGGCTCAAGCAGTCTTTAGTAATTGTGCCACAAGGGGATGAGCTCTGGTCTGCAGATGGGTGAGGCAAGAGAGGAAAACACGTTCTCTTGCACAGTCCGATCGCACAGATTCCACTGCCTCCCTCTCTCCCTGCCTCCATATTCCCGGCTGCCTTTCCATCAACTCCAGGAATCTCCATCTTCCCCAGAATCTTGAAATTCTCGTCGGTTTTTCAGGAACTGTTCCATTGTTCGGTCTTGCGCATCTCCGAGCTCCACAGTTCAGCTCCCTGCACACCTTTCTCTCTCACTGTCCTAAGAGAACGTGACGTTCCTGCCTAAATGTCAGTCTATCCATAATCCCCCGGCCATCATTAGGGATCGATGTTATCTCAATTGAACTTCCTCGATTCCTGTCTGTCCTTCTGTATCTCCATCGCTCTCTATCTCTCCTTGCTCGCTGTCTCCCTAAGTTTGCTTTCCCTCTCTTCTCTCTCTGTAGCTTTCTTGTTTTCATTGGGACCTCTCTTTGCTCCTCTCTGTCTATCCTTCATTTTCTTCCTGTGGTATTTTTGTTTCGTTAATTGCTCTCTCTGACATTACACCACATCCCCAAAGCCAACATCCCCCAGTTTCTCATTCTTTCTTTGTCCAAGGATCTTTCGGTCTCTATTGTTCCTCGTTCACTCTGCCTAACTGTTTCACTCTCTCTCCTTCAATATTTTTTCTATATCTATCTGCACGCCCTCTCCTCATTCCAGATTTCACATTATCTCTGTCCCTGTTTCTTTTTCTCTTCCTCTCAGTCTCATTCTCCATCTCAGTCCCTCACTTCCTCTTTCCATCTGTAATACAGAGGCATCTTACTGTTCCCCACGCCCTGAGCGTTATCCCCACCCTCACACGTTCTAAGTTGAAACGGGAGTGGTGTGTTAGATAAAATACATTTCTCTTTTGGGGACTGTTTGTCTTCCTGAGGAATGGGTACTTGCGATGCAGCAAGGCGGTCAGTGAAAAAACTTCTGAGTCTCTGGTCATACTCTCTGTGACGTCCAGCCCCTTGAGTGAGCGCAGCAGCTCCTGGAGGGGGTGAGGGACTGGGAGGTATTGTACACCCAAGCGGTTTATAAACAGTGGTGGGAAGGTGTCAGGGATGAAATCGGAGTTGGGAGGTGGTGGCTACACGGGGTGGAATTAGAAAGTAAGAGTTTGAAACATTTTATGACGGGCAACATGCTTGTGCGGTAAAATTCGGGGTGAATAACATTTAAAGGGGGCGCACAAGATTGTGGGGAGGGAACTATTTGAGGGGACATAAAATGGGAGCTCGAAAAATTGTAATGCCCGGTAAACGTTAGGGACAATACTTACTGGAGAAATGCAATACCTGAGGGAACAATAGTTTCATGGGTGGGAGTGCAATATATGAGTTGGAGCAGTATTGCATTGGGGGCACAAGGTTTGGGGATGCTGTAAAGTAATGTGAGAATGCGTCATTGCTGGACTAGCCAACCGTGTTGTTTATATCGATTACCTGGTGATTTTTAGTCACACTTGGAAGAAATAATTACAACATCTATCAGACTTGTTTGTTCAATTTCAGAAGGCAGGCTTGGTGACACACCTGGCGTAAAGTGAATTATCCTTAGCCCAAGTAAACTTCTATGGCCATGCTGTTGGACACGGTCAAATGGCCCCATATGCTGCAGAAAATAATTTTAACTGGGAATTTGCCCATACCAACAACAAAAACAGATCATTACTAAAATTCCAGGGATTGAGTCGATTTTATCTAAAATATTAAACAAATTTTAGCAGTGTGGCTGCTCCACTCAGTGAATTGCTAAAGAGCGGCAAAAAAGTTATGTGGACAGTGGGCTAGCTGAAGGCATTTGACACCCTGACATCTGTGTTAACCGCTGCTCCATTATTTACCATGGCCGAAGTACGCAAAGTCATTCAAGTCGGCTATTGATACAAGTGATATGGGTGTGAGTGCTGTGCTCTTGCAAGAAGAAAGCGAGAAGATAGAAAGATCTATTGCGTTTTCTTCAGGAAATTGAACATTCGTCAGCAGAAATACTAGACGGTTGAGAAAGACTTTCAGCTTTGTGTTGGGATTATAACATTTCACTGTTTATGTCACTAGTAACTTTTCAAAGAAAGTCATATGCAGAGATCGTAAAAGATAGAAATTTATGGAGAAATTTAAAGACAAAATTTCAGACGGCTTAGATTGAGCATGTAGGTACAACCATTAAATTTGAAAATTGTGCATGTGGCAGGACCAGAAAACGTGATTGTTGACGTTTCGTTGAGACTCGAATGAGAAAAGAAGCGTTCGGTTGCGGGAGTACAACAAACTGAAACGGAATGTAGTTGTGTATGTTTGCAGGTTCATAGTCAATGTAATTTATATGCGTGTTTTAGAGTACTAACCATTCTTAAGGGGTTTTAATATGAAACCAACTTTGGATGTTGATGGCTCAATTTTTATTGGGGGGCCGGTGTTTGATGAAGTTCTTCTTCAGCAATGTTATGTAGTCCTTGTTTTTTTTTACAGAGAAGTCGTAAATGACTGCAACCCTGAAAGTCAGTTGGTTGAAGGGTAGGCCTAATTTGATTATAGCTGACAGATACTACCAAATGAAGAACATAGAACATAGAACACAGAAGAATACAGCGCAGTACAGGCCCTTCGGCCCTCGATGTTGCGCCGATCCAAGCCCACCTAACCTACACTAGCCCACTATCCTCCATATGCCTATCCAATGCCCGCTTTAATGCCCATAATGAGGGAGAGTCCACCACTGCGACTGGCAGGGCATTCCATGAACTCACGACTCGCTGAGTAAAGAACCTACCCCTAACATCTGTCCTATACCTATCCCCCTTAATTTAAAGTTATGCCCCTTTGCAACAGCTGACTCCATACGTGGAAAACGATTCTCACTGTCGACCCTATCTAAACCCCTAATCATCTTGTACACCTCTATCAAGTCACCCCTAAACCTTCTTTTCTCCAATGAAAACAACCCCAAGTGCCTCAGCCTTTCCTCATACGATCTTTCTACCATACCAGGCAACATCCTGGTAAACCTGCTCTGCACCCGTTCCAGTGCCTCCACATCCTTCCTATAGTATGGCGACCAAAACTGCACACAATACTCCAGATGCGGCCGCACCAGAGTCTTATACAACTGCAACATGACCTCAGTACTCCGGAACGCAATTCCTCTACCAATAAAAGCCAGTACGCCATATGCCTTCTTCACTGCACTATTTACCTGGGTGGCAAATTTCAAAGGTTTTCAAGTTTAAAAAAAATACACTTGCCCAATGGAAGGGGAGTGGCCAGTTCTCGAAGCTCAGTTTTCCGGTGTTGTTTTGTTTATTTCAGCTGCAGTTTGAAATGCCACATGGATCCGGAAGCAGGCTCAGGCTGGTACTCTCCCTCTGACTTCTATCCTGTAAGAACTTGTTTGATATTTCCTCTTGTGCCAAGGAGTGATTTTGGGATTGTTGTAAGTATCAGGAACAGCTTCATTAAGTTGGGAGAGGTCTGTTGGGTTTTGGGATAGGGCAGGTTATTCCGTATTCTCTTTTTTTCTGTTCTGTGTGTTTCATTCAGTAATGGTGTAACAAATCAGTTTTGTTTAAAACTAAGTGGTCTGATCAGCTGGTTGTCATCAGGAATGTGCACTTTGCACCTTCTTACAACAATTATGAAAGATATGGTCTGTTCTAACTTCTACAAATGTTCTGAGGGGTCTGGCTTCATCCAGAGCACCTCCCAGTCACCTGAACTGCACAGGATGCTAGATTGCTGAGTTAGTTAAAGCGCAAATTCTGAAGCCATTGACAAAAAGAAAATCCACACCTCTCAGAATACAGGATTCATCTTGGTAGTTGGAGGATGGCAAATGTGAAACTACAATACAAGTGTGAGAAAGGATAATTTCGAAAATTACAAACCTGTCAGCTTGACAGCATTGGAGGGAAAACTGATGGAGGCCACAAGACAGAGAAACATAAATATACACTGAGAGAAAAGCAAGTTCATATTAGACAGTCAACATGGCTTTTTCAAAGGCATGTCATAATTGACAAATTTAATCGAGTTCTTTGAGGACGAGATGCAGGCGCTGGATTCGAAATGTTTTGAAGACATTGTGTACTTTGACATTCAGAATGTTCGTAATAAGTAGGCAGCAACTACGAAATAACTGAGGTTGGTCAGTGCTTAGCAACACGAATTAGAGATTGACTAAATGGTGTTGGAAAAGCACACCAGGTCAGGCATCATCCGAGAAGAAGGAAAATCGAGGTTTGGGGCAAAACGCCTTCATCAGGCATAGCGGCAGACGCCACCAGGGTGGAGAAATAAACGTGGTGGGGCTGGCAACAACGTAGCAAAGAGTACAACAGTTCAATGGGGGTGGGGATAGAGGTGATAGGTCTGAGGTAAGGGTGGAGTGATATGTGGGAAAGGAGATTGGCAGGTAGGACAGTTCAGGTGGAACGTTGGAACTGAGGTAAGTTGTGGGGAGGCGAAATGAAGAAACTGGTGAAGTGCACACTGATGCACTGGGGTTGAACTGTTCCAAGGCTGAAAATGAGGCATTCTTCATCCAAGCGTCGGGTAGTGAGGGGGTAGCGGTAGAGGAGTCCCAAGACCGGCATGTCCTCGCAGAGTGGGAGGGGAGCATGACATGTTTTGCAACAGGGAGGTCGGGTTGATTGGTGAGGATGTCCTGAAGATGTTCCCGGAAGAGCTCTGTGAGAAGGTCTCCAATCTCCCCAATGTAGAGGAGACCCCATCGGGAGCAACTGATACAATAAATGACATTGGTGGATGTGCTGCTGAAACATGGATGAATGTGGAAGGCTCTTTTGTGGCCTTGGTTGGAGGTGAGGGAGGAGGTGTGGGAACAGGTATTGCTATTCCTGCGGTGGCAGAGGAGGGTGACAGGACGGGAGGGTGGGTTGTTGGGGCAGCGTGGACCCGACCAGGTAGTCACGGAGGGAAAGGTTTTTGTGGAAAGCGGAAAGGGGAGGGGAGGGAAATATTCCTCCGATGGTGGGGTCTGTTTGGAGATGCCGGAAATGTCGGGCGCATGTTACGGTTAATGCGACGTTTGTTCGGGTGGAAAGTGAGGACCAGGTGGGTTCTGTTCTTGGTACGGTTAGAAGGGTGGGGTTTGACGGTACGGTGGGAAGAGATGTTATCCAGGTAGCTTTTGTAGTCAGTTTGTTTGTAAAAAAATGTCAGGATCAATTCAGTTGTCAGTAATGAAGATAGTGTGGTCCAGGAAGGAGATGGAGGTGTCAGAGATGGACCAGGTGAATTGAAGGTCGGAGTTGAATGCATTGGTAAAGGTGATGAACTGTTCAAACTCCTCGCAGGAGCGTGAGGTGACGCCGATGCAGTCATCAATTTAGCGGCGGAAGAGGTGGAGAGTGGTGCTGGTGTAACTACGAAATATGGACTGTCCTACATAACCGACAAAGACACTGGCATATCTGGGGCCCATACTAGTGCCCATGGCTACCCCTTTGGTTTGGACGAATTGAGAGGATTCGAATGAGAAAAATTTAAGGGTGAGGGCCAGTTCAGCCAAACGAATGAGAGTGTCAGTGGAAGGGTACTGTTGGGGATGTCTGGAGAGGAAGAAACGGAGTGCTTGAAGGCTCTGGTCATGGCGAATGGAGGTGTAGAGGGACCCGTTCCACCACAGAACACAGCAGGTGGCCTCCTTCTTGAGAGATTGCAATTTCCCTTGCCACGTGGTTGAAGATGCCCTCCAACGCATCTCATCCACATCCCGCACGTCGGTCCTCAAACCCCAGCCCTCCAACTGTAACAAGTACAGAACTCCGCGTTCCTCAATTTCCATCTTGCCAAACTTCGCATTAACCACGTCATCCAACGACATATCGGCCACCTCCGAACATACCCCACCACCAGAGATATATTTCCTGCCCACCTCTTTACGCTTTCCACAAATACCGTTCCCTCAATGACTACCTGGTCATGTTCACGCCGCCTCAGCAACCCACCCTCCTGTCCTGGCAACCTCCCTTGCCACCGCAGGAAGTGCAAAACCTGCGCCTATACCTCCTCCCTCAAATACATCCAAGGTCCCAAAGGAGCCTTCCACGTCCATCAAAGTTTCAACTGCACATCCACCAATGCCAATTATTGTGACTGTCGCTTCCGATAGAGTCTCCACCACATTGGGGAGACTGGACACCTCCTCGCAGAGTGCTTCAGGGAACAATCACCGGAACACCCACACCACACTACCCCAATGTCCCGTGGCCCAACATTCCAACTTCCCCTCCCACTCTGCTGAGGACATGCAGGTCCTGGGCCTCATCCACCACCTCTACCTCACCAACCAACGCCTGGAGAAAGAACGCCTCATCTTATGCCTCGGACCACTTCAACGCGAGGGCATCAATGTGGAATTCACCAATTTCCTCAATTCCCCTTCCCCCACCTTCCATCAGTTTTAACCTTCGAGCTCGGCAATGTCCTCATGACCTATCCTACCTGCCAATCTCCTTCCACACCTACCGCTCCACCCTCCCGTCTGACCAATCACCACTTCCCCATGCCACATTCAACTACTGTTCTCTTTGCTACTTCCCCCACCTTCCTCTCTGACCTATTACCTCCGTCCCTATGCTTATTTACGTGTTGTACACTTTGCTACCTTCTCCCTAGCCCCACACACCCCACTTATCCCTCCACCATGGAGGCTCCCTGCCTCAATTCCTGATGGAGGCCTTTTGCCTGAAACATTGATGTTCCTGCGCCTCGGATGCTGCCTGACCTGTTGTGCTTTTCCAGCACCACACTGATGTAAACTCTAGTTTCCAGCATCTGCAATTCTCACTTTTACATAGTCATTTATATGGCGAATCCAGTCGGATTTATTCTATAGAAATCCTCAGAATGTTGATATCAAAGGGTAACGGTAATCCTCCACCTCTTGACTCAATATTTCGGATTGCACGTGCATTATTTCTGGACGTGCTTGAGATGTGCATCGAATTACTTAACATCTATATTATTTGCACCACCTTTACTGATCACCGTCGATCAATCTAGCCGCCTACCCCATTCCCGAATATTGTACATGTTTTCCTTGAATTCTTAACCTTTGGCAATAACAGGATTTTTAATTCAATACAGTCACGGTTGCTGTATCTTGATAAACCCAATTTTATTCAATGAACATTGGAGGATGCCAGCCAGATTGTCAGGAATCAAATAATGGTGAGTTTTCTGGCTGTATTGGCACTATCACCGCTCTTTCCCTCTCCTCTATTTTACACAGAAATCTCGGCGATCGGAGCAGTAGAGGTGATTCGGCTCTCCGAGCCTTCTCCGCCATTCATCACGACCATGGCTGATCAACCACTTCAGTGACCTTATCCTCCTTTGTCCCCTTAAATCTTGCCGTCCACTGTTCCAATTGTAATGTCCAGCCATCACTTGAATATATTCAATGCTTTGGCAACGATTATTTCTTGACTTAATGAATTATACATACACATAACTTCCTGGATGACAAAAAATCTGCTCAACTTCGTCCGAAATGGATCTGTCCGAAACCTCAAAATATGACCCCTGGTTCTGGAGACGCATATCACTGGGAACATCACCCTGCATCTCCCCCGACTAGTCCTGTGGAAATGCATTAGACTTCACGATATTTCCTCCACATTCCACATTCCACTGAACTCCAGCGAATAAAACCATTAACCTCGTCATTCTCTGTGTATGCATCTGCCTCATAAGCCCCAGAATCAGCCTTGCAAAATTTCATGACATTCCTTCGAAAGCGAGAGTATCTTTCTTCGGAAACGGTGAAAAAACACCTTCAAACAATATTCTGGATGTTGTCTCGCCAATATCCAACTGCAACAACATAAGCCGGCTCCAGGACACGAAATCTCTAGCTAAAGGCCAAAATACTCTTTATATTCTGTACCATCTGCTGCACCTGCATGCCGACATTCAACGATTTCTGCACGGGAACCCTGTTCCCCAGCACATTCCCCAATTACAATCTACAGCCGTTCAGATCATAGTATGCGTTTTTGTTTTTGTTTTTGCTTCCAAAGTGTATAACCTCACATTATATAATTAATACTGCATCTGCTAAGTATTTACACAATTGCCCGACTTGTCCCGATTTTACTGAATGACCTCTTCATCCTCATTACTATTCACTCTCTCACCACAGTGGTATCATCAGCAAACATTTTGTTCCCATATTCAAAAACAAACCCATTAATTCTTCCACTTTATTTCCTCTCAGTCAACCTATTTTCTATCTATATCAATACACTTACTCCAATCACATGCCCTTTAATCTTGCAGAATAATCTCTTATGAGGGACACTGTCAAACGATTTCCAAAATCCAAATACACCACAACGAATGGCTCACCGTGGTGAACTTGACTCGAACAAAAAACAAAGAAATTACAGAACAGGAGCAGGTCCTGATCACCTCAAAGCCTGTGCCGAATTACGTAGTCTATCTCAATCTGTGCCGGATTTGCAAATGATTTGTATACCTCTGTTCCCTGCCCAGTCATGTACCCTCTGCAACTGGATCCCCCGGTTTCTGACCAGCAGACAGCAATTAGTGAAGATAGGTATCTGCACCTGGACCACAATCACACTCAACACTGGATACCCCAAGAATGCGTCCTCAGCCCCCTACTTTACTCCCTGTACACACACGGCTGTGTTTCCAAATTCCAAACAACGCCAGCTGCAAGTTCGCTGATGACATGCCCAGGTAAATACAGATATCCCCTACTTTTCAAAAGTTCATTTTTCACCGCTTCCCTTTCCAAATGACTACAATAAGACCTGTTTTCGCTAATCAAAATAAATCCAAAGAGGATTTTCACTTTTACGAAGAAAGCCGATTTTTTCCCCATACAAATGAATGCCTCTTCACTTTACACCATATCAGCTTATGAAAGGAACACTGTACTTTCAGATAGTGCGGGAAACCGGTATATGTCTAAGACAAACTTTAAAGCGATTTTATCTCCCTGTCTCTCTTCCCTGACTGTGGTCATCTTCTTATATTCCTTAATGGGATATGGGTATCACGGCTGGGCCAGCATTACTTCACTTTTCTAATTGTTCTTGAGAAGACCATGAGCCATTGTAGTCCACGTGTTTTATTTGATTTGATTTGATTTATTTTTAGTCAAATGTACAATGGAAAGCTTTGTTTTGTGAGTACTGCAGGAACATGATAGTAGACAGAAAACACAGCTCATGGGGTACTTCAACAGAGTGAGGCATATTAGGTTTCAGCTGCACAGGAGATGTGCAAAGCAAGATCGCTGTTAGCAAGACTAGTATTATTTGAAGTTAAAGATGTCAATTCGTCAGTCTAATTACGGTAGGGAAGAAAATGTTCCTGAATATGCTGGTCGATGTTTTCAAACCTCTCTATCTTCTTCCTGTTTGAAGAGGTTGTAGGAGATCATTAGCGGTTTGTGAGTGATTTTCTTTTTGCTACCAGCGTTTCGGCGACAATGAGACGTATAAATGGATGGAAGGTTGCCTTCCGTGATGCTCTATGCTGTGCACACAACCGTCTGTAGTTTCTTATGGTCCTGGGCAGAACAGTTACCATGTAACGCGAATAGAATGCTTTCAGTTGCCACTATACAGAATAACAGTAAGAGATAAAGGTCATTCTAAGCTGGAAGAGACAATGGGTTGAGTTTCCTCAACCTTTGCTGTAATAATTCTGTGATATGCATTGAAAGCTTATGGAGGGGGGATACAAGCTTGTTCAATGAAGGACACAGAGTATTCCATCATCAAAAATCGATTCTTATTATGTCATGAAGTTCAGTTGCCTCTAAAAGGTGTTTAAAAACGAAGTGGTTTTCTGAGATTTACAGGATATTCAGAAACATATTTTTTTTCTCTTTGAATCTTATATAAGAAACAGATTTCGCCCTTAATACACGTGTCACAGACACACCAACTGTAATAGGACCACAGTGTCCAAATACAACCAAGGTCAACATATGGACCTGTCAAGAAACATGAGATATAATGATATGCAAACATGAGATACAAACTGAAAATGGTGGAGAAGCGAAATAAAAAGATGAGGAAGTATCTGCAGAGAGCAACAGAGTTAACATATTGATTATGATGTGACACTTCTGAAAAGTCAAAGGTGAATTCTGTCTATCTCTACTCAGATTCTGCCAGATATGTTGAGTTTTGCTCCAGCTCTTTCGATTTCTTTTTCTTTCTGAACTGTGACAAATTTTCTGAACGATAACAGCAAAGCCCCTGTCTCACTTGGATCTCGAATAATTTGTTATGGACATTAAATGAAAAATTACAAAGTTCCTATGTTTGACAAGGCTCTAAATATTGATGACGTATTGGATTGTGAGAACTTGCCATGAAAATGTTGAAACAAAAACGGAAGTTGCTTCTAAAGCTCAGTAGGTCTGGGAGCATATGTGCTGAGAAATCACAGGTAACGTTTCTCAGAACTGATGATAGCTCGGCAAATGTTGGTTGATATGCAGAAGAGGCTGGACAGCTGTTAATGGAGATTGTTAGTAGCTAACATGAGAGAGTGTGTAATGGAAGGCGATGTGAGAACTAGGCCTGGTGTATCATTGGTCGGGGAAGAGGACATTGGGGCTTTCAGGGCCGAAAGCTATTGAACTTGATTTTGAGTCTGAAGGGCTGTAGGGTCCGCACACGGTAAATGAGGCGTTGTTCTTCCAGTTTGCATTGACTTTTCCTGGAACACTGCAGCAAGCCTGACACAGAGATATTGGCCAGGGAACAGGATGCGGCATTAAACTGACAGGCAACTGGAAGCTCAGGGTCATTTGTATAGGTACACTTTGGACGTTCAGTGAAGCTGAAAATGTGTTGCTGGTAAAGCACAGCAGGTCAGGCAGCATCCAAGGAAGAGGAGAATCGACGTTTCGGGCATTGGCCATTCATCAGGAATGAGGAAAGAGCCATTCTTGATGAAGGGCTTCCTGCCGAAGGTGTAACAGTTTCGCACTTCTGTCCTCCTTTCTCAATATCCAAGGGCTCAACAAACACCGCACCAATGAAGCAGCACCTTACCGACGTTTCCCACAATGTAGTCTAATAGGTTCGCTGCTCACAATGTGGTCTCCCCTAGACTGGGGAAACTAATGGTGGACTGGGTGACCGCTTCACTGAACGTGGAGAAAGTGAGGTCTGCAGATGCTGGAGATCAGAGCTGAAAATGTGTTGCTGGTAAAGCACAGCAGGTCAGGCAGCATCCAAGGAAGAGGAGAATCGACGTTTCGGGCATTGGCCATTCATCAGGAATGAGGAAAGAGCCATTCTTGATGAAGGGCTTATGCCCGAAACGTCGATTCTCCTCTTCCTTGGATGCTGCCTGACCTGCTGTGCTTTACCAGCAACACATTTTCAGCTCTGATCTCCAGCATCTGCAGACCTCACTTTCTCCACGTTCAGTGAAGCGGTCACCCAGTCCACCATTAGTTTCCCCAGTCTAGGGGAGACCACATTGTGAGCAGCGAACCTATTAGACTACATTGTGGGAAACGTCGGTAAGGTGCTGCTTCATTGGTGCGGTGTTTGTTGAGCCCTTGGATATTGAGAAAGGAGGACAGAAGTGCGAAACTGTTACACCTTCGGCAGGGGCAAGAGAAGTGCCTCTGTGGTGTGGGGTGAGGGCGTAATTTTGGGAGTGAATAAAGAGTTAACCAGGGTGTCCTGGCTCTTCCAGAAGACGGACAAGAGAGAGGAGGGAAATACATATGTGGTGATGACATCTTGCTGGAGGTGGGGGAAATAGCGGCTGATGATCCTCTTCATGTGAACGCTGGTGGGATGGTAAGTCAGGACAAGAGGAATTCTCTCGCTGTTGCAGGAGGGTAGAGAGAGGGTGAGGATAGAAGTGGAGGAGGTGGGTCAGACCTGGTTGAGGGCCCTGTCAAGAGCATTTCAAGGGAAATCCTCAGTTGAGGAAGAAGGTGGACATTTTGGAGACCACATTTTTGAAATTGACATCATCAGATGCAATGCAATGGAGACAGAATAACTGGTGGAATGGAATGGAGTCTTTGCAGCAAACAGCGTATGAGGGTGTATACTCCAGGTAGCTGTGGCCGTCGGTGGGTTAATACTGGATGTTAGTGGCCTGTCGATCCCCAGAAATGGAAACAGAGATACCGAGGAAAGGAAGGGATGAGTCAGAGAAAGACTAGATGAAAGTGAGGGAGGGATGCAAATTGGAAGTGAAATCGATGGTTTTTTTTTACCAAGTTAGGACAAGAGAGGGAAGCAGAATCGATTATATCATTTATGTGTTGGAGAAAGAGTTGTGGATAGAGCTGGAAAGGAACTGGAACAGGGAATGGTCTACGTACCCCATGAAGAAACAGGTTTGACTGGGGCCCACGTGTGTATCCATGCACCCCCCTCTGTGTGGCAGGAGCAGGCTGATGCAATGGGTCTGCCCGGGCAGTTCTGTTTGTGGATTTTCAGGAGGAGATTCAAATGAGCTCTGCTATCAGAGGACCATCAGCTTGGGGACTGTTATGTGGTGGCAGGTGGGGTGTAAATGACCAAATGAAATGTGGTCAGTTTATCATAGTTGATACAATGGCCTGATGTGCCATGGTAGGGTCGTGGTCCAGCAGGTGACATGAGGAGGTATCTGAGAGCTGGCGCTCAGTCTGTGCAATGTAGAGGTTAGTCCACCAGACTACAGTAACAGCACCCTTACCAGCACAGGCTGAATAACAAAGTCAGGGTTGGATCAAAGCACACGGCGTACAGCCTGTTCAGAGTGTAATTTGTGGATTGGGTGAGGGGATGCAGAGAAACTAAAACAACCAATGTCACATCGAGCATTCTCAATGAACAGATTGAGTTCAAGCAAACGCCAGAGCGAGAGGTCCAGGTGGAGGAAGCGTATCGGAGCTTGGAGAAGAGTATGTGGGATAGAGAGTGGAATATTTGCCCAAAGAAATGGGCACCAAGGAGAAGATTGTGGAAGAAGAGTTCAGCATCATGCCGTGCCAGAAATTCATTAAAGTGGGGACAGAGTGGGATAAAGTTGAGATCTTTTCTAAGTACAGAACATTCAACATCAGAGTGTGGAAGGTTTGGAGGGATGGTGCAGATACGATAGCAGGTGCATTTGGGGGAGGGGATGCAGTCAGAGTGCAGGGCACGGGTCGGGAGGCAGGTTTCGAGGCGTCATAGGCACCTCTGTATTATTGCATCTTGTGGGCCCCATATATCTGATGAGCATGGCGAATGAGCCTGAGAAAGAAAGAGAATTGGAGAGTGGTGCAGCCTTGAGCAAATGGGGTGTGATGCTTTTGGACTGATAAAATGTTGATATCACTGGCACTGACATCACACGATCAGTCCTCAAAAAGTAACTGGTTGAAAATAATCTGAATCGTAATATTATTGTAATGCCCTGATTTCATTGGGGTGACACTCAACCAGCAAGGCCTTACTTTTCTGAGATTTTAAACCAAACTGTAAAAACATAGTATATGTTGATATTATTAACAGAACAAAGTCATCCATGGTTTTGGAAGGTACAAGAAGGGCATAATGTATTTGTCATTCCCAAAAGCTCTGGGGAAGGTGCCATTGCTCAGTGAGGAAATTACCAGCACAGAATTTCCTCCGATTCCCGTTGACCACAGTTTACTCAGGGTCCCTGATGTCACATGAGTCAAATACTACTTTGATTCAAGGGAAGTGACTCTGATCTCACCTCAAATGGCATTGGAAAATCCTTAAAATAATAAAAAGCAAAAGGATAAAACATGGCTTGTTTGATCAGTGTGTTCACTGTCCTCACAAATTTAAAGGAAAGCTGATACATGGACTTCTGATTCTGAGGAGAGATTCATCCTATTTGTGATGCGGCTGTTTGGTTAAGCGCTGTGATACAAAGACAGAAAAACACTCCACTCTGTACCATGGGGAACAAAACCATCCTGTTCACGGTGCATCAGGCAGTGACAGAAACACATTCTTTTCTGTTCAGATTGGATATTGATCATCCCAATATCATCATTTACTAATGATCAATAGCAGCACAGAAGCCAGCAGCTCCCATCATCCCAGTTGGAAAGCAAATAGTGAACGCGATGATCAGATGAAGTGGGAGTAATTGGGAAATTTGTGTAACTTACAGTAGGAGTGGCAGAAGAAGGGTATAAGGGAGATCATCAGTGGAAGAGTATGTAGCAGCAGAAGGGGTAGTGCAAGGAAAGTAGGAGTGTAAGGAAAGAGTAGGACGGAGGACGAAGAATGGCAGATGAAGTTTTAGTGACAGGGAAAAAATTGTTTTTGAGGAAGCGGGGTTGTGTGCAAAAGTATCACTATTCAGAAAAATCAAGATCTGGTTTCCATTCAAAATTAAGAAAAGAATTCATGTACTTTCTTTTCTATCACTTGATTCTTGTTCAGATTGTACATGTACACTATATTTCTGTATCTACATCAAGTGCAGACGACATGTTGTTTTTTCTCATCTAGTGTGGTGTTTTTGAATTTTTTTACAGTATGTATTTGCTTCCAATTCAAGGTAGACATGACAATATGATTTGATCTTGCGCAGTTTGTCCATAACATATAATTTAATTGCATATTTATCTCCTCACACTGGCTGATTTAAAAAAAAACGATGAATTAGTCTGTGTCCATCCTGTAGATGAAAAATTTCTTCTTTTCTGGCTATTGCAGTGAATGTAACAAAGAACAGTCCCTCCAAAATGCTAATGTTCCAGTGCAAGGTGCCAAAAACTAGTTCATCCTAAATTATTTACATGCTTTATGACTAAAACATGCAGAGGGGCAAAGTGTAAAAGGTGAATTCAACTCTGTGTCGAAAATGTTATTTGTGGCTTCCTCAGAAAGGATGTTAGCCACATCACTCTGCAAATTGACCAAAATAAGAAAAGCCAGAGACTGGAATTCTCAAATCTTCCTCTGGATAAGATGTGGAGAACAGGCAGCAAATCACGGTTGATTTGTGATATTCATAAATGATGATGATGAGAATGTGGAAGATGTGGGTGGCCGGTGGCAGTGGAATGATAAAAAATGTTGTGGATGACACAAAGCTGAGCTGGGTGGCTCACAGTCAGGAGGAAAGGGTTAAGCTACAGGAGGATAGAAACAGATTATTCAGATAACCAGATAAATGGCCGATGAAATTTAACACTGATAAATGTGGGATGGTGCATGTCAGAAGTAATAAGACAAGTGAGTACTCAATCTACGAATGGGGAGGGCTAAATTTACTCGTTTTTCCTTTGCAGCAGGGAAGGTTGAGGAGGGAAAATGGTACAGGTGTACAAGTGCATAAGGGATATGGAGAGGCTGAACAGACAGAAGATGTATCCCTTAGTCAAAGGGGCAATAACAAAGGGACGCATTTTTGAAGTGAAAGGCAGGGAATTGAGAGAGGATTTGTGGAATGTGTTTCGCACTGAGACGGTGGTATGAATCTGAAATGCATTGTCTAGTTGGTTCGTTGATGGAGGTAACCTCACAAACGTTTAAAAAGCCTTTGGATGTGCACTTGCTGGTGCAGATGTGATAGGCCTTTTCTTTGTTGCATGATTCTATGCGGTGGCAGCCATGAAAACTCTGATATATTCTGAGGTAGTAAGCAATGGCAGTTGCTGGTTTGTTCCTTTGACTGGACTCAGTAAGTGGTGAGATTACAAACCAACATCATCTCATGCAAGTTCTCACAATGCACTTACTTAACCTAGGGCCTCTCTGGGAACATCCAGGATAATTCACATGCTCTCAAGCATTGTCCAACAACAGAACGAGCACTTTGCCCACCATTATTATAGCTACAGCAATATCATGGACATAGCTTCTCCTTTAATATAATGCATACTTTTAGCTATAAGGGTTCTAATTCTCTGAAGCATAATAAATTCCTTCCCAGGTATTCACTTTGACAAAAAGCAAGCTTTCCTGTTTTTTGGAGCCAATTATTTATAACAGAATTCCCCACCCCACTACACCCCGACCTCTTTCTCCTTTAATATTTTCTTGTGCACAGTCTTCCTGATCTCACACATCTCAATCCCTCACAGCCCCCACACTCCCCATCCTTATTTATGAATCCCTGATAAACCTGCCCCTCTTCTCTATCATTTATTCAAACTTACATCTCACAATGTGAACTGATATGATTCCTTCCCTCAGCATGGTCATTAGACTGGCCGTGCCTGATGTCCTGTTCACCTCGACCTTCTACTCAGTTTCTGACCTGCTGCTTTGGTTCCTATACTCCTGCTTAATTAGTTTAAATCCATTCGACTTGCACTCGCAAACCTCCCCACAAGGACGTTGCTGCTCCTCCAGTTAAGATGCAACCTGTCTTTTTTGCACAGGTCCTTCCTGTCCTGAAAGAAATCCCAATGATCCACAAATCTGAAACCATCAACCCTGAAATAGCTTTTTAACATGTTAAGCTATACTGCCTTCATAATCTTTGCCTCTTTTCCATATGGCACGGGGAGTAATTCAGAGATTGAAAGGATTGTTCGGTCTCTCGCTCACATACACATTCACACAGACAGATGCCACATTGCTTTGCAGAAGAATACCAATAACCTTATAAATAATCAGAATGATAACTGGAATAAAGGAGTTAGTTAAAGAAAGGATGAGAGAAATTGCGTTTCTTCTGTATGTCAGTTTGCTCGCTGAGTTGGAGAGTTCATTTTCAGACGGTTCATCACTAAACTAGGGAACATTATCAGTGAGCCTCCGGTCAAGTGCTAGCGTTTTTTTCCGAATTTATATTTAAGTGTTTAGGTTTCCTTGAGTAAGTGATGTAACTTCCATATTGGTGATTTCATGTCCGGTTCTTTTTCTCAGAGAATGTCAGTTGGATTCAAAATCGATGTGTTACTTGATGGAGTTCCGATTGGAATGCCATACTTCTAGGAATTCTCGTTCGTGTCTCTGTTTGCCTTGTCCTCGATGGGTGTGCAGACCCAGTCAAAATACTAGTAGGGATTCTAGTAATAGTGGGTCATGTCTTTTTTCTGGCTAGTTGTTGTTCATGTACCAGGTGGCTAGTTTTCTGCCTGTTTGTCCAATGTAGTGTTTGTTACAGTTCTTGCAAGGCTTATTCTTCCTGGAGCAGAACAGACAACGATGTGAACTTATTGCGATGCTTAAAATTATGAAAAAAAATGTTGCAGAGTAAAACAGGAATACTCTGTTTCCGTTAGTTGGCATTACAGCATAATCGATTTCTAATTTCAAGATTTTTAGCTAAAGATCCAGGAGTGAGATAAGAAAAAACGTCTTTAATGAGAGAGTTGTTAGAATTCGGAATGGACTGCCTGGGAGAGTTGTGGATGAAGATTAAAAAGAGAACTGGTTATGTATTTGGAAATATGAATTTAACAGGCTGCAGATAGGGCTGGCAAATGGGAGGCGCGTGGGAGACATTACTTGAGCTGGTGCACACACAGTGGCCAATGGCCTGCTCCCATACTTCAAAGCTTTGTATTCTGTCGTGTGTCTGATGCGAATAAAAGTCAGTATCCCATTATTTCCCATTGTAAATGCTCGCAAATACCTGATTATTTGGTGCAGCATAAGCATTTAAAATGCAAATATTGCAAGGCCAGCTTCATTGTGAAGTCTAATTTTTACTCAGAACATGAATATTTCAAAATTTGCATTCCAATTACTAAAACAAAATCTGTCAATTTTTTGGGAAAAAACTAGCTGGGCGACCACCGGGAATGGCGAAGGGAGTAAGCATGGAGCGCAGAAATCTCCTGTGGCCATTACTCTCGAAAACAAGTCTACCATTTTGGATTCTGATTTTGTGTGTGTATTGGCAGATGGGGGAATGGGTGTCAGGAAATCAGAAGTAGCCAGGTTGGTTGCATTATGACTGGCTGTGGGGAGTAGCAGGAAAAGATAAAGGTAAACAGGGTCTTTGGGATTGAAGAGTCGATTCTTAGGGGGACAGATCAGAGATTCTGTGGCCTCAAACGGGAATCCAGGATGGTGCGTTGCCTCTCAGGTGTCAGGGTCCAAGATGTTTCTGAGTGGCTGCTGAATGTTCTCAAGGGGAAGGGGGAGCAACCAGAAGTCATTGTGCACGTTGGCACAAATGACCCAGGTAGACAAAGGAATGTGGTTCTACAGAATGATTACCGGCATCTAGGAGAAAAGTTAAAAACCAGGACCTCGTCAGTGGTAATCTCCTGATTACTTCCAGTGTCATGAGCTAGTGAAGGTAGGAATAGGATGATATGGCAGATAAAGATGTAACTAAAGAATTGGTGCAAGAGGAGGGATTCATAATTTTAGATAATTTGGAGCTTTTCTGTGACAGAGTTGACCTTTTCAAGAGGGACTGGTGGCACATGCACTGGAGGGGGGAACCAATATCTTCGAAGCCAGTTTAGCTAGTCTTACAAGGGAGTGTTTAAGGAAGATTGGCAGGAGGTGGTATCCTCAAGAGCAGGGAGGCAAATGTGAGGCTGGAAGGTGATACAGTATTCAGAATAGTACGTTGAAGAGATAGATCAGGTTGGAATACGATAGGGAGCAAGGAATGCCGATGGATTAAATTGCATTTATTTCAATGCAAAAGGACTAACAAGTAAGACCAATGTACTCAGGGTGTGGATTCGTAATCGGCGCTGGATAGAGTAGCTATTACAGAAACATGGCTGAGGGATGGATAGGACTGACAGCTTAATGTACCAGGTAAAGTGCATGAGGAGTTACAGAGATAGTGGAAAGAGTGGAGGGGAGTTTCATTTCTGATAAAGGGGAGTATCACAGCAGTGATCAGAGATAAAACAACTGATGAATCATCCAGTGAGGCTTTGTAGGTGGAACTAAGACAAAAGAAGGGGATGGTGACATTAATGAGGTTGTACTATCGGCCCCTAAATAGTTAACAGGAATTACAGGTTCAACAATATATGCAGAGATTGGGGAGACTTGCAGGAACATCCGGGTTGTCATAACAGCGGTTTTATTTTTGATAACACAGACTAGAACTGCCAGAGCATTAAGAGATTTGATGGGATGGAATCAAGTAAGTGCATCAGGAAACTTTCGTCAAGCAGTATATCGAGGGTCCTAATCGGGAAGGGGCAAAATTTGACTTACTCTTAAGAACTAGGTCAGGACAGGTGAGTGAGGTGACAGTAGATGTGCACTTTGGGACCAGTGACCATAATTCTATTAATTTTAAAATAGTTATGGAGTGGGGAAAAAATTGGTCCACAGATTCAAGTTCTAAATTGGGGAAAGGTTAATTTTGATGGACTTAGACAGGATTTTGCAGGAGTTGCTTAGAGTAGTCTGCTTGCAAGCAAAAGGACCTCCAACAAATGGGAGTTTAAGATCGATATTTCCTGTGAGTGTAAAAGGAAAGTTGACAGGAATGAGGAACCCTGATTGACAAGAAATGTTTAGGCTTTGAACAAACAAAAATGAGGAGGCGTGGCTCAGGTAGATGGGGTTGGAATGAAGGAAATCCCTGGAGGTACACAGGGGATATAGGAGTTTACTGATGGAGGAAATCAGGAGGGCCAATAGGGGGTATGAGATAACCTTGACTGAGAAGATCAGGGTGAATCCAAAGCGGCGCTTTAAATATATTAAAGGAAAAGCATTAACTAGAGAGAGAAGAGGACCTCTCAAAGACCAAAGTGGACATGTATGTGCTGTACCGTAAGAGATAGGCGATGCCCTCAACAAATATTTCTCCTCTATGTTTACAGTGGGGAAAGACATGAATACATGGGAATTTGAGGAAATTAGTGGTGATATCTTGGGGACAGTCCATATCATAGTAGAGGATGTATCGGGTATACTAGAATGTTTGAAGTTGGAGAAATCTCATGCCTTACCAGATATATCCACGAATACTGTAAGTGGCTAGAGAAGAATTTGCGGGGGCCCTGGCTGATAATTTTGATCATCAGTTACCACAGGTCACTGTGAGTGTCTTTTTGTATGTGTCTGTGTATGTGTATCTTACTGTGTATACAAACTGCATCTCAGTATAGATTGAAATATATATATTAATGTACATATTTGTCCACACTGCTTGCCACGTATCTTTCCATCATAGCTTGAGTAAGTTTGCTTTGGTAAATTACTTTGCCAAATTAAAGATATCTACCTGACTTGTGCCTAGCAAAGAACCTGACCTAGACCGAGAACTACATCATTGGCCATATCACCAACGTAGTTACATTTAAAATGTGTCATGACCAATGGAGGAGCTGGAGTAGAAAATGAAACAGAAACCTCTCCAAACCCAGTCTGAACAGGGATGACGAGAAATTCACAGCTGTTTGAGTGGGAATGCTCTTGCCCAGAAGTTTATGGTGCCTGTGTGTTTGCATTTATTCAAAGCCGTGCTACTTAGACATTGGATGATAAAAGACAATGAACTACAGACAGGAAAGTGAGGCTGAGACCATAACATGATCAGCCACAATCTTATTGCCTGGTGGAGAATGCACAAAGTGTCTAATGACCAACCCTTCTGCTCAGTCTCATGTTCCTATGTTCCACTGAACCTCTCAAACCTGATGGACAGGAACAGTCGGAGGCCATTTATCCCAGTAACCTGGTGCACAGAAACAGCGGAGACCATTCAGCAGATGAAGACTGTCACACATAGTTTGACATGTCGTTGGAAAATATTCTTGGGAAAAGAAAGTGTAGGTGACGGTGTGAAACATCTCACTCCTCTGTCTTTACACAACTGTCTTCATTTGTTGGTCATGTTGCCGATCCAGATTCATCGTAAAAACAGCACCCCATGCCTCACCCAGAGATAGCCCACAAAATCATCTGGTCTCCCTGACTGCAACATCCAATAACAGAATTTCCAGGAAAATAACTTCCCAATAACAGAATGAGAGAACATCACATACGCAAATACGTCATTCAGCCCTCCTGGCCTGTCTTTCGCTTCAATATGATCATAGCTGATCTGCAAAAGCCACAACGCCTCTCTTATGCTCCATCCCTGCAGTCCTCAACATTCTGATACCTCATATATCCATTGTGCCCCCTTCCAAATATCTTAGTAATCTACCTCCCCTACCTCTCTGGAATACAGAACTCCCGACAGTCACTACCCTCTGTGAGAAGGTAACACTCTTCACAAACATTCACATGAATAAAAGATATGAACACGTGGTAAGAGTGACTGGCCCTGATATCAAGGCAGGATTTAACTGTGGATGGTATCAAGGAACCCGAATACAATGGAATGTAATGGGAATGAATTGTAAACTCCCCACTGGTTAGAGACATTCAGAGGAGAAGGGAAGATATTTGTGATTGGTCACAGGATATCTCTGCCTACATCCTCAAGGTAGCTCTCTTCAGCTGTTTCAACTTCTTTCCCACATCTTATGGTCCGAAGTGGAGATGTTCTCTGAAGATCACACAATGTTAAGAATAATTTGTCACGTGTCCACTGCTGAGACAGTCCGTGTCCATGTGCAGCAGGGCCTGAAAAGCATCCAAACTGTGTTGTTAAAGTGAAGGTAACATTCATGTAACAGTCTTACTAGAAATTTCTCTATCTAGTGTTCCACAGTTAAATAAGAGGAGCTCATTCAGCACCTCAAGCTGGTTTCAACTGAATTTATTCAACCCACTGAAATTATTGAATATGAACAGGGATAGCCCATTCAGTCCCTACTGCCTATTACACGAGGAGGGAAGGAGGGTAGTCAGCACATCGAGATGTTAAACAGGAACCAGGAGTTGCCAAGTCAGGTCTTTGAGCCTCTTCCATGAGACCAGGAAGAGGCCATTCAACCTGTCAAGTCAATTATGCAGAAATAGGAAGATGTCATTGATGCCCAAACATGACAAACAGCGAAGCAGAGACTACACAGATAAACTGCTCTATGTTGTTCCTCCTGGGTCCATTGCCAGTGGTTCACGTGTTACTTTAACTTGGTTTACTGAAGGTGAGAAGGGAAAGTGGCGGTTTGTGCCACGTCTCAAGGAAAAAGCTTCTGTCTCCAAGAAGACAGACTGGTAATTTGATGCAGGTTACAACCTGGTGGGACTGGCTAACTCTTTCAGGAATAAGATATTGTGGCTGCTTACAGATTTGTGAACAGTGCAGGTTCACACCCCAACTGCATATTGAGACAGTTAGAGTTCAGTCAGAGCCTGGAGCTGCCACTCAACCAACATGGGGGCTCCGGACAGGTATGTGAACTATTGGGAATCAAATATAATGGAAAGAATGTAGTTTTTCACATGATCACTGTCTTTTTCTTGACAAAATGTGTGTTAGTCTCTAATCTTCATGTCTAAATGTAAAAGCCTGTTATTTTCTCTCAGCGCCATGTATTAAACATTCATTTTCCTCACACTTTCTTCATGGATACCATCATCCTAGGAATAAGTTTGGTGCAAGTATATTGCACTATCTCAGTCACAATGTAGTCATTCCTTCGAAAGGAGAGAGAATCTGTAATCAGTGACAGAAATACTGCCCAAGCAACACACAAGTGCAGGAAGATGAATTTACTTCAACACTTGAATCATTTTATAATGAAGGACAACTTACCATTTACTGTCCTGATTACTTGCTGGCTCATGTGAATTGTATAAGTGATGACTGAACTTCCCAATCTCTTATCTTCTAATAAATACAAATTGAAAAGAACTGTATTTGCTGCTCATTTCAAATCATTTCATTGCCTTATGGACAGCTGTGCTCCAAGCACTGATACATGGGAAACCCTATGTGCAATGACCTTTATTCCAGAGCAGAATCTTACTCTCTGTATTCTCCCCATTAACAAATTCTCATTTCATTGGCTTGCTGTTTTCCATCTCGCTCCTATTTTAAATGTTTGTGGTCACAATAGCTACGTCCAAGTCAGCAGGATACTTTCCATAACATAAAAAGCTTTGACATACTTTGCCCTCCCTCATAGAGTTAAGGAACTGACAGTAGAGATTTAGGCCATTGACCCATCGTGACTGTACCTGCTCCCGAAAGAGCTACCCAGCAAGCACAACTCTCCAGCCCTAAGTCTGTAGCCCTCTAAATTCAAAACTCAATTAGTCCAGCAACTTACCAATATTCACAACTTGAGCTTTGTTTTTTTTTAATCCCCAGTACTTCCTCTTTAATAATTCTAACTTCTTGCAGTTCTACATTTTCGCCAGTTACTATATTCCCTAACATTTCGGGAAGATTTTTCTGTTCTTTCCTCTGTGGAGACAGAACCAACATATTAACCTCACCGGACGGAGATGGTCTCTGCCACTTTGTGAGTACATGAGAGGATCACACTCTGGAAAAATGGATACTTCACCCACTCCTGCCTGGAAAGTTCCGAAATCAAAACAGTTGATGGGAATTTTGAGTATAGTCCTGTCCCTGGTGTGAGACAAATTTTGTGGTGGAGGTTTCACAGGTCTGTGACGTCATTGTTGAAATGAACTAGCTTCACACTTTGCACACGGAAAAGGTTCAACATTGAGAAATATTTGTGGAAATCTCAGAAAGGATAGTGCAGTGTCCTGCTCCTTCCTATGAAGTCTCTGAAGACCCAGACTCTCTCCAAAATGCAGTGTCCAAACCTTGTCCAGAGTGGGGACACCAGACCCTCAGGTTTCCCTAAATCATTGCAGTAGCTGATAACACAAACCCAAGAAAACCATCCAGGGAACCTCCTCTGACTTTCCAGTGATGAGAACAAGTCAAGTCTCTGTATATATATCACACCCACTCAGAGTTAACAAATGGCTTTCTCGCCTCAGTTTCTACTCCTGGCTGAAAAACCATTGCAGCTCTACACAGTCCCTGTGACCTGAAATATTACCGGTTCTGTTCTCCATGAAAGTAGTTGACAATGTAACTGCACAATTTTCTGCACCTCAGTCACAATGACATCAACACTACCATTACCAGTGTAGATGCTGGGGATGCGATGGTCTAGTGCTATTCTCTCCAGTCTATTAATCCAGGGACCCAGCTAATGACTCAGACCTGGACTTGAGTCCCGCCTCATCAGATGGTGGAATTTGAATTCAATTGAGTATTTGGATTAACAATCTAATGAACGTTTGTCAATTGTCAAATAAAAACAAAAACCTAACTAATTGTGTCCTTCGTGGAAGGAATTCTGTTATCTTCATGTGGCCAGGCATACATGTGACACCAGACCCAAAGCAATGTGATTGACCCTCAACTGCCCTTTGAAATGACCAAGCCAGCATTCAGTTATATCACTACAAGGTCTCAAAGAAATGAAACTAAATAGATCTAAGCAGTGGCAGCCAACAGCATGTGAACTGCTATTGTTCAAGAAGGCAGCTCACCAACACCTTCTCGTGGGCAACCCGGAAAGGGAAATACATACTGGCCCAGCCAGTCACACCCATGTCGCTTTAATGAATTAAAGAAAATTACCATACCCAGGGAAGAGAGTCAGAGGAAACATACCTCATTTTTAAAAGGGGTTTGGATAGATATCTACATGGACATGATACTCAGGAATATAGGGGAAAAATGAAAAATCAACGAGATTAATATCACATTTTATTTCCATCAAGCTGGTTATCAACAACTGATTTTTTGAATCTTTTTCTCTATCTCTCTATTCCTTAATATATTCAGCTCACTCCACCAAAGCAAAGTACACTATTTCCCAGCTGCTTTCAGATCTGATGCATGCTGAGTGGATTGAAAACGTCAACTCTGTTTTTATCTCAACAGAAGCTGCCAAATCTGTTTCGTTTCCCCAGCACTTTGTTTCTTTTTGTTTCAGATCATCAGTAGCTTTCTTTTTTTGATTTAATGTTTGTTTTTGGTATTTCATGGGATATCAGCATCACTGTGAAGGGCAGCATTTGATGACCATCACTAATTGCCCTTAATTGTGACCATTCCACAAGGCAGTGCAGAGCCAAGCACATTGTTGTGGGTCTGAAGTCATTCTCAATCCAGACCAAATAACGATGTTAGATTTCTTTACCAAAGGACATCTATGAAACAGATTAGTCTTTAGGCAAAATTCTCCTCATTTTATGATTACAGTTCGTGCATTTGTTTTTATTTCGATTCTTATCATTGAAATTAAATTCTGCGATCAGCTATGGTAGGATTTGAGACAATATCTTTAGTATTCTAACCTGTGCCTCTGAATTACCCATCCAGCAACTTTACTACTCTGACACGGTGTCCCTATCATGAACTTACTTTCGAGACATTACTAGTTTGTGATCGATTTATTCGTAACTGGAGCAGTGGCCAGAAGACAACTGTAACTGTAAAATATGACCTTTATCAAGGCATAGGTAATGGTTTATTGAGCAACGGCACTGACACAGTGGTAGAGACTCAGTGTATTATGAAGCTGGTCGTGGGCAGGTTTGGTGATGGAGACAAAACCAAGTCATACATCAGTTCAACACAAAAAGTGTCCTCACAGTTTTGTTTCAGACATTTGTGAGGGAGGGGTCTGGAATTTGTGGATAATTAATGGAATTTACAATGGAACTAAATGCAATAATTTCTGTCTTTACCAGATATAGACAACAAAAAAAGCAATGAAGTTCAACATGGTTTATGTAATTAATAAGTAGATAGAGATTGAAAAACTTCTCAGGAACACCAAAAATAGCGAGGGTGGGATAATAACCTGCCTGAATAATTATTAGTACACCGAATATTTGCAATGATAATGTTGACCCAGACCAGGACAACAAGAAAAGACCATCGGATAAACCCCTGTGTATTGTTGTAACATTCCAGTCTATTGTTCTCAGATTCTGATCAATTATTGGAATATTCCAGTCTAACATTCTTAGATTCTGATCCATTGTTGTAACATTCCAGTCTAATGTTCTCAGGACTAATGTTCATTACTGGAACATTTCAGTCTGTTGTTCTCAGATTCTGATATCTCCTCTCCCTGTCTCTGTAGCTACTGACTCCGTCAGTGTTGGAGGTGATGTCTCTGCTGCTACCATGGGATAAAGCACCGAAAGAGGTCCCTTACTAATAGGAGAGAGAAATCCTCTATTGATACAGTTAGAGTCCATGGAGACTGACATCAATCACAGTTACTGAACAAACAGTTCCAGTTAACACCTTTCACTACAACATTTTCAGCTCACAATAACAACGGGAGTGGATTGGATGTCGACATCACTAGGTATTGGTCTAATTTCCAATCACCAGTGAAATCAGTGCCGAGGTGGGGGTGGGGGGAAACTGATGGATGTTTTCTTGTCGCAGGTTAAATGATTTTGCTGTGTTGTTCATGTACAATATTGTATTGGCTAGCAGCCCCAAAAATCACACAATCAAGTTGTTGTTATTATGTTGTTCTCTCTTCCGCTAGAAAAACTGCCAACCAAAAGATTGTCCCTGGACAGAGTTGCCCTGACCTTACAGAGGAAGCTTGGATGGGTGGGAACATGAGTCTGACTGCTGTCTGAAGGCAATGTTGTAATGTCAACACACAAGTTGCGCTTCAGTTTTTTTTTTAATTGGCAAGCATCTTAGTGCTGTTTTATTCGCTTGAAAACAGTGAGATTTACATTTTTTTTACTTCAGTCCAAGAAAAAAAAATGCTATGTGCAAAGACCTTGTTCGTTAAAACCCATGAATTAATGAGCCAGGGACGAATGAAAATAACATTAGTTAGGAGACAGAAAGGAACGGGAGCAGATGTTGTGGAGATTTGAGGGGAATACAACGATAATTCCCCAATCACCATCACGCTTTCTGGCAGACAGAATTAAATGCAATGCAGAGCAATGAACCTGAGATAGAATGCTGATTGCTGATGTGGCTCTGTGGGTCAGGGATTAGCGCTACACTTTCACAGTGCTCGTGGTCTGGTTCGATTCCAACCTCAGGCGTTTCTCTGTTTGGAGTTTGCATGTTCTCTCCAGGTCTGTGCGCATTTCATCCCACAGTTCAATGATGTGCAGATTAGGTGAATTGGCCAAGCTAATCTTCTCATTGTGTTCACTGATGTGTAGGTTAGGCACATTATTGAGGGGTCAATATCGGGGGGAGAAGAATGGGTCTGTGTAGGTTAGTCTTCCAAGGACCTGTTTCCACACGACATGCATTCGATGAATGTGAACAGGGCAACATCAAACGGAAAGAATAGTATGCACGTAAGTATTTAATACAGTTCGACAGGGTTGTGCACATATAGAACATAGTACATTACAGCGCAATACTGACCCTTCTGCCCTCAATGTTGCGCCAACCTATGAAACCAGTCTGAAGCCCAACTAACCTACACTACTCCATTTTTCATCCATATGCCTATCCAATGACCACTTAAATGACCTTAAAGTTGGCGAGTCAACTTCTGTTGCAGGCAGTGCGTTCCACACCCCGCTACTCTTTGAGAAATAATGACCTCTGACATCTGACTTGTTTCCGCTCCATCTCAATTTAAAGCTACGTATCCTCGTGCTAGCTATTACCGTCCAAGAATAAAAGCTCTCGCTATCCAGCCGATCTAATCTCTGATTATATTATATGTCTGAATTAAGTCAGCTCTCAACGTTCTCTCAAATAAAACAGCCTCAAGTCCCTCAGCCTTTCCTCGTAAGACCTTACCTCCATACTAGGCAACAACCTAGTAAAGCGCCTCTGAACCCTTTCCAAAGATTCCACATCCTTCCATGAATGAGGTGATCAGAACTGTATTCAATAGTCCAAGTGCGGCTGCACCAGGGTTTTTGTTTTTACAGCTGTACATGACCCAATGGTTCAGAAACTCAATCCCTCGACCAATAAAAGCAAACGCACCATATGTCTTCTGAACAACTCTATCAAAATGGGTTGCAACTTTCAGGGATCTATGTACATGGAAACTGAGGAATCTCTACTCATCTACACTACCATGAGTCTTAACAAGAGCCCAATACACTGAATTCTGTTGTTCCATCCAAAGTGAATCACCTGACATTGTTCCGCATGGCATTCCATTTGCCACCTCACAGCCCATCCTCCAAATTATCGGTGACTTGCTGTAACCCACAACATCGTTTGGCACTATCCACATCTCTAACGACCTTAGTGTCATCTGCAAATTTACGGACCCATCCTTCTCCGCCATCATCCAGATCGTTTATAAAAATGACAAACAGCAGTGGGCCCAAAACAGATCCTTGCGGTACACCACTAGTAACTGAACTCCAGGATGAACATTTCCCATCAGATACCACCCTCTGTCTTCTTTCAGCTAGCCACTTCCTGATCCAAACCGTTAAATTACCCTCAATCCCCATGTCTCCGTATTTTTTGCAATAGCCTATCATGGGGAACCTTACCCGAATGCTTTACTGAATGTCATATACACTACATCAACCCGTTTTACGCACATCCACCTGTTTGATCACCTTCTCACAAAATTCAATAAGGTTTGTAAGGCACGGCCTACCCTTCCTCAAACCGTGTTGACTATAGTTAGTCAAATTATTCCTTTCCAGATGAGTACAAACCCTATCTCTTTAACAATTTCAACACGTTACCCACAACCAAAGTAACGCTCACTGGTCTATAATTAGACTTCACTCCCCTTCTTTAACAAGGTAACAACATTTGCTATCCTCCAGCCTTCTGCACTATTCCTGTAGACAATGATAACATAAAGACCAAAGCTAAAGGCTCTGCAATCTCCTCCCTGGCTTCCCAGAGAATCCTAGAATAAATCCCATCCAGCACAGGGGAGTTATCTATTTTTACACTTTCCAGAATTGCCAGAACTTCTTCCTTGTGAACCTTTATCCTATCTAATCTACTGACCTGCATCTCAGGATTTTCCTCGACAACATTGGCTATTTTCTAGTGTGAATACTGATGAAAAAAAATCACTTAGTGCTTTCCATATCTCCTCTGAGTCTAAGCACAACTTAACACTACTATGCTTGATAGGCCCAGGTCTTACTTAGTCATTGTTTTATTCTTGATATAGTTATCGAAAGCCTTCGGGTTTTCCTTGACCCAATCTAGCAACAACTTCTCATGTCCCTTCCTGGCTCTTCGATGCACAGAATATTCAGAATTAAAAACCACGACATGGATAACACAATGTGCAGGACCATGGAAAGAATACGGAACAACATCAGTAGGAATATAGCTCATTTGCTGATGCAGAGATGTTGGCCCAGTAACCACCGCCTTTGTTATAATAATGATATAAAATTTTAAATTGTTAAAATAAAATATTCGGCCCATCAGCTGACGCTGATCCTCTGAAGAACATCGCAACCAGATCCAGCTCCTACACGATTCCTCTATGTTCCATAGTAAAGCAAGTAGTTGCAGATGAACAATTTTTATTGGTCAATTGGGAGGAATCAGAAACACCTGGTCGAAACACTTGCCGACACGGGAAGAATACGAAAGCTCATTACAGACGGTGGCCCAAGGGTGGAATTGAGCGCAGGTTCCCAGGTGTTTCAAGAAAGCAACTGAGCCATCGTGCCACACACCCAAATATGTCACTGTGCTAGCGTATACGATGGAACTTTGAAATCTCAAATACAAGTGGTGAAACACAGCTGATGAGTCAATATCTTGAGAGTGAAAGAGAATTAACACATTGAGACGAAAATGACCCTGTTCTGAAAAAGTCACATTGGTCTCAGAACGTTAATTCGCGTTCTGCTCAGATGCTGCTGGACTTGTTAAAGTTTTCCAGCACTGCTAACTTCTCTTTTTGTTTTGGAGTGTGAATATGTTTCTGATATGAAAGGGAGCAGTGAAGCTGCCATTTCAGTCAACTCTCATGTATTTGGTTATGGTTATTGGATGAAAAATTAAAAGATTTTTATTTGACAGAGCCCTAAATATTTTCGGTGTCATAAATCACCATGAAAATGTTGAATTCAGTGACCGTGAATCACATGATCAATCCTCTTTAAGTAGCCAATTGAAGTAAGGATCCCAATCATAATCTCAATGTCATGTCATGCTCCTGGTATCACAAGGGGCATACTAATTCAGCAAGGTCTTACATTTCTGAAACTTTGAATGAAACTGTGGAAACATAAGATACATTGATACAGGGCATCGTCATCCAAAGGCTTTGGATGGAACTAGCATGGGCAGATTTTACGTGTCAAACACAATCACTCTGGAAAAGGCGACACAGAACGGCCTATTTGAGTCTCTTCTGTCCAAGTGACACACATACACACAGAGCTGCGTGTAGGCACATTCCAAGATGTTTTAACAACTGATAGTGAAGGAACAGCAAATTAGTTCCTGGTCAGGATGGCATGCAATTTGGAAGTTAACTTGTAGAGATTGTTTTCCCATTGTTCACATTCCCAGTGCAGAATGTTCTCTAATTCCCGTTAATCACAGTTTTGCTCAGGGTCCTTGATTCCACGCTTAGTCAAGTCCTGCTTCGATTGAAAGGGAAGTCTCTCTGATCTCACCTCAAATTATATTGGAAGATCAGTTGAAAGAACAAGAAGCAAAAGACAAGAATACTGTTTGTTTGAACAATATCCTCACAATATACAAAAGATAATTGATACATTGTTTTCCAATTCTGTCCTAAGATGTTTGTCCTGTTGGTGATGAGGCTGTTTGGTTAAGTGTTGTGATAGAGGGACAGGAAGAAACTCCTCTCTGTACTAATACTTAACAAAGCCATCCTGTTCACGGCTATTTTTTGTTGCTGTTGGACAGTGATCATTTCAAACGCACCATTCACTGATGACATGTAGTAGCAGAGAAGTCAGCAATTTCCAGCATATCGCGCGAGAGCAAAAAACGAAAGGGAAAGTCAGGGAAAGTGGGAGTGATAGAGAAATGGTGTGATATACAGTGCGAGAAGTGTGAAGGGAGATGGTCAGTGGAAGGATATGTCACAGCAGAAGGGGCAATGCAAGGAAAGTAGTTGGGTAAGAAAAGAGTAGGAAGGGGAGGTGGTGTGTCAGAAGGACCATCTGTGGCAGGCAATACCATGCAGTTGGAAAACTGAGATTGATGGACAACCAATCATCACTGTTAAGGAAAATTGGGGTCTGGTTTCCTTTGAATATTAGGAAAATGTTTCTCATACTTCTTTTATGAACATGATTCTTGTTCATATTGTACATCCACTCTACATTCCTGTCTCTCCATCAAGTGCAGACATTTTCTTTTCTCTCCAATTCATTATCTCACCATTATGTCATTTTATGTCACTAAACAATATCCAGAACGGTGGGTGTTTTTTTCTATGAATTTGCTTCTAATTCAACGTAGAAATGAGAATGTGATTTGATCTTCTACTGCATGCTTATAATGCAGAATTTAATTTAATCTTTATCCTCATCAGCTTAATTCTTTCAAATAAACTTCATGAATGAGCGTGCATCCATCCTGCAGATTAAAAAAAGGGTTATCTGTGCTCTGACGCGATTGCAGCGAATGTTATAAAGAATGAGCTGCAGGCCCACATAAAATGGAAATGTTGCAGTGCACAGTGCCAAAAGCGAGTCCAAGAATAATGATGTACAAGCCTAATGAAGAATACATGCAGAGGGTCGGAGTATAAAAGCAGAATTCAGTTCCATGTCCAAAATACTATTTGTGGCTCCCTATAAAAGCCCTCTCCTGCATCATATTGCAAATTCACCTAAAGAGGGAAAACTATTGACTGGAATTATCAATTCTTCCTCTGCAACAACGACTGTAGAACAGGTAGAAAATCAAGTTTTGTTTCTGATATTCATACACGTTGATGATAAGAATGTGGGAGATGGGGGTGGGGGTTAGAGAATGATAAACAATGTTGTGGATAACACAGCTATTATTCCGGTCGTTCACAGTGAGGACGAAAGTGTTAGGTTACAGGAGGGTACAACCGGATTGTTCAGATGGTCAGATCAATGACTGAAAAACTTAACCCTGCAATATGTGAGATGCTGCACTTTGAAAGAATAACAACACAAGAGAGTACTCAAACCATGAAGATAGTCTAGATTTGTTTTTGCTTTACTTTGGAGCAGAGAAGGTTATGGTGTGAACCTGACAGAGGTGTGTAACAGCATGCGAGGTATAGACAGAGTGAAAAGACAGCAGCTGTTCCTCTTAGTCAAACGGTTAAATACAAGGGGATACACGTTTAAAGTGAAAGATAAGAGATTGAGTGAGGATTTGTGAAATCTGTTTTGAAGCCGGGAGATGATACACTTCTGGAATGCATTGCCTGTGAGGGTGGTTGATGAAGGAAATCGTACAAACTTGGCAAAACACTTGTGTCACCACTTGATGGTGCCAGATTTGATCGGCATCTTCTTTATAATACGATTCATTGATATATTGTGAAGCACCACCCAATGGTAATTTTTGTTTTTTTTTTTCATCGAACTGTGCTCAGTAAGTGGGGAGATTACAAATCAGCATCATCCCATGGAGCATCAGCAGTTACTAAACCGAGGACAGCCCATCCATCTCTGAAAATATCCAAGCTAATTCACATGCTCAGTGTAAGTTTCCTTCAATATGCCCACCAACATTATTCCAGCTGTTTGACAACATTAGTTTAAGGACACCAATAACAGACAAACAAACTTTCCTTCATTGTTCTATAGACTTCTAGTTGAAAAGTTTTTATTTCTCTGCAGAATAATAAATTCCTTGCCACACATTCGCTTTAACAAAGAGTCAGTTTTCCTGCGTTTTTCTGCCAGCTGTTCATCACTGTACAGAGGCTTGTTTAACACTACGTCCACCACCAGTAATATTTACTCACAGCTAAACTGGCATATGAGATGCACAGCTGGTACTCCTTCCCAAACACCACTTGGATGGACCAACACCAACTGTGCTGGAACTTCTCAATGGCAATTAATATTAGACTAGCTCCATTGAAATCCTAAATGAATTTTTGAAAAATCCAATTTCCTAATAATAATTGAACAATGTAACCGTGTTTATTGATCTGATGAGCTTGTTACGGACTTTGAAATAGTGTGATGCATTTGCATTAACCATTTCATGAATACATTGAAATTAAAGGCCAACTGACAGCCCAGGCAACGAATAACACAACTTAATGCAGCATTTAATCAGCAGCTGAATGAGCACAAAATGCCAGAGCAGAGTCAGCCATGCGCCTTGAGGTAACTTCCATTGATGCAGTTTGGTGTTTTTTGATTGGTGTAGACATGTTGCGCTGAATGGCCTGTTTGTGCGCCATAAGACTCTATCACTTTAATTCTTGAAAACAGAAAATAGTCTCAGCATTTCCATAGCTTGTGAGCATCAATTGGTGAATAATATAGTCTCCAAGGTCACATTTCATCCTGACTTGAATCGAAACTATTGTCTCTTCACTGTCACTTGTTCAGAATACTGTAACTCTCTCTGAATCAAAAATGTTAGTGTTCCAGCACCACGAGGGCCACTGGGTTTCACTAACACATTATGAGTGGAAATTAAACATAGGCAACGGGATCGGTGGCTTTGCTAACGAAACTCACCTCATAACAACAACTGAAAGGAAGCTGCACTATTAAGACATCTATTCGACATTATCTAATTTCTAAAGCAGTTTCAAAGGAGTTTTTCACTTGTTTAAAAAAGCACATTTAGAAAGTTGTGTCCAACCATCTGAAAGGAAAAGTCTTCAGGTTCATGAGAATGGTCTCCTAATTTTGCGATAGCTGAAGACAACAAAAAAGTAGCAACTAGCATCAGGCGTAAGTGTTCCTTCCTTGCCCTTACAACGTTAGTGTGTCATTCTTAGTCAAGAATCTGCCTGCTTCTGCCTTAGGAATATTCAATGTCCTAGCATTCATCGCTCTCTGGGAAGAGAGTTTCACAAATACACAACACTTTGAGAGGGCTGAAAAAACCCACATCTTGTGACGTGAGATATTCTTTAGTTTTACTTTCCATCCACTTATTGTAATCTCTCATACAACTGAAATATTATTTCAGAATTCTACCTAAAAAGACTATTCGAAATATACTGAGGTTAAACAAGATCACATATTGTCCAGCTAAACTCCAGGAGATCCAGGCCCAGTCTGGTCAATATTTCCTCCTGAAATACAATTCTTCACAGGAGTCAGTTGAGTGAATCTTCTCTGGACTGCTTTGCATGTCATTATGGCCATAGCTCTTTCGATGTGGTCTTACCAGTAACCTGAAAAACTGTAAAAAATTCTTCCTACTTCTAAATGAATTCTGTTTCAAAAAGGTTTCAACATTTGTCTGGCCTCTCTAAAACCTTGATGTGCACGACCTTTTTTGTGTGATCAAGGTGCCTGATTCCTCTGTGCCTCAATCCAATCTCTCCATTTAAATAATTCGTACATTTCCATTAAACTTCCAACATATTTGAACACAGACACATTTTCCATTCTATTCTCCATACACCAATATTTGTTGTTCATTTGACCAACTTATATCTCCTTATTAACTCGTGTCTTCTTCATATACAAATAAAAACAAGTAAAGTAAAGATATTACGTTGCCGATTCCATTGGAATGTGGCGACAACCTATGTCTTTGACCAAATACTCTGTCTGTATTATGGAAGAATACAAATATTTGAAATAGTCTGTGTCCTCTCGAGCAGGTTCACATATTTATATTCTTCCATAATGCAAACAGAATATTTCGTCAAAGGCATAAGTTGTCGCCATAATTCAGTGGAATCGACAATGTCATGTTTTTCGTCCATGTCCAAGCTATAAATTAGCGCCAATGCAAAAGTGTTTTGCAGTCCCATCACTCAGTTCCCATCACTGAAATATGGACAGATGGTGTAGAATTTGTGTGGGTGTAATTGAGAAACAACCAAGGTTAAAAAGGCAGAAAAAGCGAGTGGGGATAAAAATGATCATGTCAGTATGGTAGCCAGTGACATGTGATATTCCACAAGGCTAAGTGTTGTGACAATGACTTTTTACTTTGTAAATTAATGATCTAGATCAATGTTCTAAGGGCATTCTGGTTAACTTTTCAGATGATATAAAGATAGGTGGAGAGACAGGAAGCATTGCAGAAGTGGAGAGGCTGCAGAAAGGATAAGACACGTTTGGAGAGTGGGCAAAGAATTTGCAGATGGATACAATGGGGGTAAGTGTGAGGTCATGCACTTTGCTAAGAAAAATACCAGCATGGAATATTTTCTAAATGCGGGAAAATTCTTCAGTCTGAAGTGCAAAGAGAATTGTTAGGAAACTTTTTTATCACGGCACAGTGTGTTTTAAAATCTTATATTCATCAAAAGAACTGTGAGTCGACTCATAAACATCAACATCTGTTTATTGAACACAATTAACATTAGAACAATAAATTGTACTATAACGTAATGAAACACATTACAAACTACTTAATGCTTTAACTTAACTTTGTATGATCGTATACCACCCCAAACAGAACATTGCCGGGCTCCACGTGCTGAATTCTCCTTCTTACGATGGACTTGGATGTATCTTCTGCTTTGGTGGTTATTCTCAGTTTACTGCGCTAAGTGAGGTTTTGCGGTGATTCTCGTTCTTCAGAGTCTTCACATCATTTTGGGAGGATATGGAGGATCTGCCAACAGAATGACCATGTTGGATAACTTTGGTCAATCAGACCTAACCAAGGGTTGGCACATTGATGTCCCAAGGGAGGCATTCCATTGTCCCATTCAAATTCAACTCCAGGTTTATATTGCAGGGTCTGTAGCTGTCAGGTTTGTTTACAAACTGTCTGTGGGGAGCTGCAGCCTCTCTGGATTCTACAGCATGTGGATTAGCACAGACAGTTTACTCAAGGCTGGGATCCATTTCTCAGCATGCTTTAATCATTGTTCATTTTTGTAACTCCATGATAATTTGTTATTATCAATCATAAGTTCATTATTTCAGGTGGCAGGATTGGTCGCAAAGGCAAATACAATGATGAAATTTTTTTAGAGGACTTGAATACAAAAGCATTGATGTACTTCTGAGACTTTATAAGGCTCTAATCAGACCACATTTCGATTATTGTGTGATGTTTTGGGCCCCATATCTCAGGAAGGATATACTGTCCCTTGAGCGTGTTCAGAGGCAGTTCACAGTAATGGCCTCAGGACTGAAAAGCCTAACATATGAGGTCTCTGGGATTAAACTCGCTGAAGTTGAGAAGGATGAGGGAATCTAATTGAATCATTCAAAATGGCTGTCCAGAGTAGATGTCAGAAAGATGCTTCTATTGTTAGCAGGGAAAGGACCCAAAGGCATAATCTCATAGTTAAGGGATTACCTTTTATATCGGAGATAAGTAGAAATGTCTTCAGCCAGAGAGTGATGAATCTATGATACGGATGGAAGTTTCCTTCCTTAAAGGATATTAATGAACCACATGATTTTCCCCTTACAATCGATTCACGATCACCATAAGTCTCTTAAGTACACATTTGAATTCAAGCTCCACCATCTACCATGGCAGAATTCAAATCCAGGGCATCAGAACATTAGCTGTGTGTCTCGCTTAACAGTTCAGCGATAACATCACCAAGCCACTGCCTTGCCCAGTTCTCCAGAGTGTGACTAACTTGTGTAATATGATTTGCCCGAGACTTTTCCCTCAAGCTATTATTGATTTCCGTGTCAAATCATGAATGATTTTTCTCCATTACGCAATTCCTCTTCCACTCACCAATATACTTTAATTGAGAGGTTATTTAGTATCTCCTTTCGTCTTTACCTTTTTTTTTATCTGTCCTGCCCTTGATAGTTTTGTTTTGTTTTTTCCTGGCCAGTGCACCCAAGCCAACTCCTTCCTTAGCCCAATATAATTATCATTGCTCAACTCTAAAACGGTCATATGTGACTCTTGTCCTTATACATTCAATCTGAGTTTGAAACTACAGCGTGTTGCGGTCACTGCGTCCAAGACGATCCTTAACTGCGAGATCATTCATCAATCCTTCCATGTCACATAATATCAAAGCTGAAGTAAACCGTTCTCTGGTTGAATCCATGACATGTTGCTCTCAAAAACTATCCTTCATACAGTCTACGAATTGTTCTTCGAGGCTACCTTTGCCAAGTTGATTAATTGAGTCAATATGCATGTTCTTCCAATGTTGTGCCCTTGTCAAGAGCCGTCATTGTTTCCGAACTCAGAAATGCTTCTGGTGAACAGTGGCTGAAAGTTTCTATTCCCAAGAGGTTTCTTCTCTTGCATTTTGTTTATGCCTGGACTGATTTACATGCCGTTCCCTCGTGCCAATATCATTTCCTAGTGCAGCCTTGATATCATACTTAACCAATACATCAATTCCATCTCTTTCTCCTCCTTGTCTAACCTTCCGGAATAATAAGTGCCCTTGGACATGTCACTGCCCAGTCCTGATCTCTCTGTAACCATGTTTCAGCAATCTGCACCAGGTCATACACATTTATCTCTGTACCTATTGTCAGCTCATCAATATTTTTTCCAAATACGTTCATGGATTTATGAAGGGGAAATCATGCTTGACTAATCTTCTTGAATTTTTTGAGGATGTAACTCTGAAGATGGATGAGGGAGATCCAATAGATGTCATTTACCTGGACTTTCAGAAAGCTTTTGATAAAGTCCCACACAGGAGGTTAGTGAGTAAAATTAGGGCGCATGGTATTGGGGGCAAAGTACTAGATTGGATTGAAAATTGGTTGGCTGACAGGAAACAAAGGGTAGTGATAAATGGCTCCATTTTGGAATGGCAGGCAGTGAACAGTGGGGTTCCATAGGGATCTGTGCTGGGACAGCAGCTTTTTACAATATATGTTAATGATATAGAAGATGGTATCAGCAATAACATTAGCAAATTTGCTGATGATACAAAGCTGGGTGGCAGGGTGAAATGTGATGACGATGTTAGGAGATTACAGCGTGACCTGGACAAGTTAGATGAGTTGGCAGATGCATGGCAGATGCAGTTTAATGTGGATAAATGTATGGTTATCCACTTTGGTGGCAAGAACAGGAAGGCAGATTACAACCTGAATGGAATCAGTTTAGGTAAAGGGGCAGTACAGAGTGATCTGGGTGTTCTTGTACACCAGTCAATGAAGGCAAGCATGCAGGTACAGCAGGTAGTGAAGAAGGTTAATAGCATGCTGGCCTTCATAACAAGAGGAATTGAATATAGACGCAAAGAGGTGCTTCTGCAGCTGTACAGGGCCCTGGGGAGACCACACCTGGAGTACTGCGTGCAGTTCTGGTCTCCAAATGTGAGGAAAGACATTCTGGCTATTGAGGGAGTGCAGCGTAGGTTCACGAGGTCAATTCCTGGAATGGCGGGATTACCTTACACTGAAAGACTGAAGCAACTGGGCTTGTATACCCTTGAGCTTAGAAGACTGAAAGGGGACCTGATTGAGACGTATAAGATTATGAAAGGATTGGACGCTCTGGCAGCAGGAAACATGTTTCCGCTGATCGGTGAGTGCCGAACCAGAGGACACAGCTTGAAATTACGGGGTAGACCATTTAGGATAGAGATGAGGAGAAACTTATTCACCCAGAGAGTGGTGGCTGTGTGGAATGCTCTGCCTCAGAGGGCAGTGGAGGCCCAGTCTCTGGATTAATTTAAGAAAGAGTTGGATAGAGCTCTCAAAGATAGTGAAATCAAGGGTTATGGAGATAAGACAGGAACAGGATACTGATTAGGAATGATCAGCCATGATCATGTTGAATGGCGGTGCAGAATCGAAGGGCTAAATGGCCGATTCCTGCATCTATTGTCTATTGTCTATTGTTTTGCTTTTAGGTACAAAGTTTTAAAATACGTTTTATTGGTTTGTCTTTCCCTTCTCATACTTTTTGTACACTAGCTTCCTGATCTCACATACTTCACTCCTTCACATCCCCCACACTGTCCAATCTTATTTGTTTAATCCTGATAATTATGCGCCTCATCTCTATCATTTATTCCAATCTCCAACTCACATTTTGAACTGACATGATGCATCCTTCATCATGGTCCTGAGACTGGCCATGCCTGCTGTCCTATTCGCCTCTACTTTCTGCTCAGTTTCTGACTAGCTGCTTTGGTTCCCAGCCTCCTGGTTTATTAGTTTAAATCCACCCAATTTCCACTAGCAAACCGCCCCACAGGGATTTTGGTGCTCCTCCAGTTAAGATGCAACCTGTCCATTTTTGAAAGCTCTCACTTGCCCTGGAAGAGAACCCAATGATCCAAAATTTGAAACTCTCACCCCTGTACTAGGTCTTTAACCACATATTAGACTATATCACATTCCTAATCATTACCTCTTTTCCACGTGGCACTGGGAGCAATTCAGACATTCCAGCGGATTGTTCTCTCTCTCTCTCACACACACACACACACAACATAGGCATGCACACGTGCACACACAGACAGACTTATGCACACAAATGCACACATGAACACACACGCACAAACACACACAAGCATACATCGCATTACTTTGTAGAAGTACACCAGTAACCTTAGAAATAATCGGAATGACAACTGGAATGAACAAACTGGTTAAACGTAGGATGCGAACAATTCGGGTTACTCTTCATTAAGCAGAACGGAAAAAGCTGTGAACTTATTGCAGTGCTCAAAATTATGGAAAAAATGACAGCTTAAAATACGAATAATCTGTTCCTGTTCGTTGGCATTACAGCGTCTTGGAGTCCTAGTTTCAAGATTGTCAGCACAAGAGCTAGAAGTTACATAAGGAAAAAACTTCTTTAATGAGAGATTTGTTCGAATTTAAAATGCTCTGCCTGGGAGAGTTGTGAATGAAGATTCAAAAAGGAACTGGATATATATTTGTAAGTTACGAATGTAAAGGGCTGCAGAGACCAGGTGGCAAATGGGAGGAGTTTGGGAGACATTTCCGGAGCTGATGCATACATAGTGGCCCAATAACCTCCTTCTGTCCATTAAAGTTCCGTAATCTATCATGTACAGACGCAAGTCAACATCAGCATCTGATTATTTCCTGTTGTAAATGTTGGCAAATATCTGATCATATTTGCTGCAGCATAACCATTTAAAATGCAAGTATTGCAATGTCAGCTTGATGATGAAGTCTAATTATTACTCCGCATATAAATATTTTAAATCTTGTATCCCAATTACTAAAACAAATATTTCTTTGCTTTGGCACAAAACACTTTGTAAATGTTAGACTTTTCTCTCATACGGAAATATGTTCATAATTTTTATCACTAACCAAATTTCGCATTAAATACATTCATTCTTTTAAAAAAGTACAAGCTTTCAAACTTTTGTTCACTACAACGTAATATCACAAATCATTTATTTAAGTTAATATTCACAGCGCATGAAGAATTATTGTCATTTCTTAATTGTTGGTAAATAACTGAAGCTCGTACATTGAAGTGAGAAATTAAACTGATTGTTATTAAATATATAAGAACGTTTTTTCTATATTATTGTTCAATTATTTTCTCAATCTAAATATGTAATCGGTCAGATGCCAAGCACTTTCCAAATGTTGGTGTGATAATGTATTTATTTGAATACCGACAATGAGCATGTAATTGTAATCACGTCTATAGTCAGATAGCATATTGTTTGTTCGAAATAAAATAAAATGTGCATTCTTTATTTTTGAGTTATTAAATGTTGACAGCAGCTTGTATTTTTGTTCCATAAATATAACATCAACCTCATTGGTTTCAAAGATGACCCAATTATTGTTTGATTGAATAAACATACTTCACATCTTATTTTTGCGCAATTCATGAAACATAGCAAATATCTGATTATTTCTTGGATCATAACTCATCACCTTGCAATCATAGGCTTCGTTGAAAATAGATTTAAAAGGATCTGAATTCAGGCAGAGTGTTACTGAACCTCATAGCTGCCTGAGCCACTTAGTGAGATCTTGGCCTGCACCTAAATGCACGACCACGTGTTTCAGGGCAGCCATTCAAGCGTTATTTCACAACAAATCATTTGGACTCCACCTTGGGCTGGGTGGAAACTAGCCACCAGGCGATCACTTGTCTCTCTGTAAGAACAAATGCTATCCAAATTAGACATCATTGACTCGCTCGCAACAAATCTTTACAAATGCATTTTCAGTCAGACCCTGGCCCAGAGAGCAGATGTGTGGACATGGAGTGTCAGAAGCATACCACATAAATTACTGACGGTAATGACATCTGGCCTACCTCCCAGACTCCATACATCTGTAACCTTGACAGGCACTGAGTGGAGACGTTATCAAGGCGAAACCAAAAACAGCAGATGCTGGAAGTAAGAGTCATGAGGGTGGAGCTGGAAAAGCACAGCAGCTCAGGCAGCATCCAAAGACAGGAAAATCGACATTTCGTCCAAAAGCCCTTCATCAACAATAAGAATGGGATCCATGAGGGTGGAGTGATAAATGGGAGGGGTTGGGGCTGGGGAAAGGTAACTGAGAGTGCGATAGTTGGATGGAGGTGTGGGCAAAGGTGATACATCGGAGGGGAGGGTGGAGCAGATAGGTGGGAGGGAAGATGGACAGGTGGGCACGGTGGCTCAGTTTTGAGCACTACTGCCTCACAGTTCCAGGGACCAGTTTCGATTCCAACCTCAGTCAACTCTCTATGTGGATTTTGCACATTCTTGCACATGTCTGCGTGAGTTTCCTCCGGGTGTTCCGGTTTTCTCCCACAGTCCAAAGCTGTCCAGGCCAAATAAATTGGCCATGTTAAATTACCCATAGTTATAGGTGCATCAATCAGATACAAATGGGTTACTTTTCGGAGATTTGGTACGGACTTGTCGGGCCAAAGGGCCTGCTTACACTCTATAGGGAATCTAAAAAAGTCCATTCCCACTATGAATAAAAAGATGGGACGGGTCATGAGGGCGGTGCTAAGCTGGAAATTTGGAATTGTGATAAGGAGGGAGGAGGGGAAGCTTGGAAAATGGTGAAATCCACATTTATGGCATGGGGTTGGAGTGTCCCGAGGTCGAAGATGAGGTGGTAAGGGAGTGGCGATGGATAAAGCCCTGGACCTGCATGTCCTCAGCAGAGTGGAAGGTGGAGTTGAAGCGTTCTGCCACGGGGCAGTGGGGTTGTTTAGTGTGGGTATCCCAGAGATGTTCTCTGAAGTGCTCTGCGAGTAGAGGTCCTATCTCCCCAAAGTATAGAAGACCGCATTAGGAACAACGGATACAGTAGCTGACATGTGTGGAACTGCAGGTGAAGCCTTGATGGATGTGGAAGGATCTTTCGGGCCTTGGGGTGGGCACAGGTCTTGCATTCCTGTGGTGGCAGGGAAAGGTGCCTAGACAGGAGGGTGAATTGTTGGGGACCAGACGAGCACTATCTGTCTTTTATCCAGTATTCTGCATTCAAATTTGATTTTTCAGAATGAATTGCTTCACACTTTTCCAAGTTGAAATCCACCTGCCACTTATCAGCCCAGTTTTTAATCTTGTCAATGTCCTAGTGCAAACTACAACAGCCCTCCACACTATCCACAATTCTACCGACCTTTCTTCTATTGACAAATATAATAGCCCACCCTTCCACTTCCTCATCCAAATTATTTAAAAAACCCACAAACAGCAGAGTTCCTAGAACCGAATCCTGCAGAACACCACTTTGCACCGAGCTGCAGACTGAATACTTTCCGTTTACTACCACATAGTGTCTCTATGGGCTAATCAATTCTGTATCCAGACAGAGAGGTTTCTCTGTATCCCAAGCCTCCTTGCCTTTTGAATGAATCTGCCATCGGTAACGTGGTCAAACGCCTTGTTAAAATCCATGCACACCGCATCCACTGCTCTACCTTCTTCAATGTGTTTGATCCTATCCTCAAAGAATTCCATAAGGTTTGTGAGGCATGACTTGCCCCTCACAAAGCCATGCTGACTATTTCGAATCAAGCTATGATTTTCCAAGTAATCATAATGTCTGTCTCTCAGAATCCTCTCCATTACTTTAGCCAATACTGATGTAAGACTGACTGGACTGTAATTCTCAGGATTATACCAATTCTCTTTCATGAACAAGGGTGTAACATTTTCCACCCTCAATCATCTGGCACTATTCCAATGGAGAGTGAAGACGCAAAGACCATCGCCAAATGTGCAGAAATCTGTTCTCTCACCTCGTGTAGCAACTTAGGGTGTTTCCACTCTGGCCCAGGGGATTTATCTATTCTTATGTTTGTACTTCAATTAATCTGTACTTCGCCTGAAATTGTCTTCTCCCTGTCCAACCAACTGATTAACTGCTTTCCATTTCAGGGATATGTACGATGATACTTCACTTAGCACGTATGGTTCCCAATATCCTGTGAACCATGGAATGAAAAATATTGGAAGGCATGAATGCGCTCCTGATGAAGGGGGTGATGCCCAAATCTTTGACTCTCTTGCTCCTCAGATGTTTATGACTGGCTGTTCTATTTCAGTGCCACACGTTTCGGCTCTGATCTCCAGCATCTGCCGTCCTCATTTTCCCTATTACTGACGGCTCTCCCCTCTGCACACTGAGCAGGGATTTAATCAGCAGAAACTCATTGTATGTCGAGCAGACTGCTCAGTTCTGGAAAATTGCATTACATTAATACATCTCGTAAAAACGAAATTTCATTTCAACAAATACTAATTGAGTCACAGAGTTACCGTTTTGGTTCATGAGTTGGGCAGCTTGATAAGGAACAGTGAATGACTGAAGAACTCCGAGGTACGGAGTATTCCAGGTGTTATATTCCAGGGTGCATGTGCTTTATCCTAATGCTGGGAATGTTATCGGACAGACAAATGTGATAAGGGAATAAGGTGACATCTGGAAATGTGACATTGTTGCCATTACAGAGATGCGTTTGAGGGAGGTCATGGCTGACAACTCAATATGCTGTGGTAAAAGAACTATAGGCAGGATCGGAGAGGGTTAAAATAGGAGGTGGTGTTGCATGATTAGTTATGGAGTCAGTTACAACAGTAAAGAGGGGCGATATCTTGGAAATATCTTCTAATGAGCATTGGTGGTTAGAGCTCAGGATCAAAACCATAGCCGAGGCACTGCTGGGGACATATTATAGACCGATGATTCCTGAAGAAGGGCCTGTGCCCGAAACGTCGAATCTCCTGTTCCCTGGATGCTGCCTGACCTGCTGTGCTGTTCCAGCAATAAAGTTTCAACATATTATAGACCCCCCAGATAAAAGAAAGTACAGGAACAGATATAAAACCAATTTACTGAGGTGTGTCAAAACAATAATAGGTTTATTATACACAGGCATTTCATTTCCAAGCATTAATTCTGGCAGTGATAATATTTTAAGAGGGGACAGATGCCTTGAAATTTATTCCAGAAACTCCTTGTATCATCATGGAGCAGATACAACAATGGGAACGGCAGTGATGTGCCTCATTGTGGGGAATGAAGCCAGTCAGTATATTGCAGGCAGGATTGGGAGAGCAGTATACGCGCAGTAACCATGACACCATACATTTTACGTTTGGTAAGGAAAAGATTTAACAAATGCACTATCTTGTAAATAAAAGGTTTCCGGATTGGGGAGACCGATTTTATGAAAAAATATGACGGAATCTGTCCAGAGTACAGTGGCTTCTGGGTGAAACTGTAGCAGAACAGCATGTGGTGGGGGTGTTGGGGAATCAGTTAATCAAAATGGAATTAATGAGAGTGTCCGCCGAATGTGTTCCACGAAAGATGAAAATTTGGAAAACAAGCCCAGAGAACCTCGGGTGTCAACAAAAAATCAGAACAGAATTAAAAACGAAAGAGAAACTGAAATCAGATACAAAGTGAGCAGGTCAATGGATGCACTAAATGAATATAGAAAGAGTCTGGCTAATCTTAAAACTTCAGTAGAAGAGCAGAAGGGGAATCGTGATAAAACATTAGTGGGTAAGACTAACGAGAATCCAAAGACATTATATCAGTTTATTAACAGGAAGAAGGTAACAGCAGAAAGAAGGGGATGTATTAGAGACAAAGGGGGCAGCCTGTGGACGGAGCCACAGGATATGTTAGCCACGGGCTAACAGTTGGGGGAAGCAGTTCCTGGATTCAGGGAGAGTAAAAGTGTGCCCCTTGAACGATTTGTTACAGAAGCCAAGGAAGATTTGCAAGTTTATGCAGGGTAAAGGGTGGACAAATCCCCAGATCCTGGTGAGCTGTAACTTAGGCTGATGCGGAAGATGAGGGAGAAGAGCACAGGCTCGGACATTTTTTATTTTACTCTTGTCTCTGGCCACAGCGATGGTGTGATGGGACACGATAACATCTAACGTTGGCACAACTCTCACATAGAGTGCTAGAAATAAGGATTAAAGGCCACCTAGTCTCCCAACAGTGAGAGCGAAACAATTGTAGACAATTCTGAGGGCTGTTGAGGTTAGATCATTAAATATCTTGAAGGCTGAGACAGACTGATTATTAAACAAGGGTTTGTTATAGGGAAAATGCAGTCAAGTAGAATGGGGATTATCAGAATAAATGTAATGGAATTGAACAGAAAAGCAGACTCAGTGGGCAGATAGCAAGAATGCTGCTCCAATGTCTAATGCCATTCTTTTTCCAACAGCCCTGTGTTCACTAGAACATAACTTCTCTCCCTTTGGAGTGAGATACAGTTTGGAATGCATTCGACGGATTCAAGGATTTCATAAATGTAGTAGTAATAGACAGAAAGGACCAGGGGACTGCGACAACGCGGATTGGTTGTTGAGGTGAATATTTGCCTCAGCACAGTCACCACCAGCAGGAGGAAGACTCAGTAAGACACCCTCCAAGTACAAGTAATGACGTGCTCTGGAGAGCAGGTCGTCATGGGCTTGGTGTCAAGGACTACTTAAGGCACAGACATTGCATTACTGTAGTGTCGCCCTTCTTCCCTAAACAAAAGTAAATGTGGAGGAGTAGAGAAAATGCAGTTGGTCGCAGAATAAATAGTAAGTCATTAGTTTGAGAGGCTTCAGATAGCAGCAGCTCAGAACAAAAGTATAGGCAAGCTCAAATAAAGTCCTTTTAATTTAATATTACAGCAGTCAAGATGGCAGTTAGGCCAGTTGTACGTTCCTCCTGTGGGATGTGGGAGCTCAGAGAGATTTCCACCATCCCTGTTGACGACACGTGCAGAAAGTGCACCCAGCAGCAGATCCTGGGAGAGCATGTTTGGGAGATGGAGTTGGACGCACTCAGGCTTATCGGAAATGCTGCGAACTTCGTATATAAATGCTTTAGTGCGGTGGTCACGACCAAGACCCAATCTGGCCATGTTTCTATAATGACTATAATGGCACAGTCCGACATAAAGATCCATGCCCTGAGTTCATCAGTCTTACCTGTCAGCCCTGTTGCATTTAAATAAACACAATTCAATCCAACAGCCAGTCCTTGCTCGCTATCATGTTCCAGGCAGACAGTAGGTTTGGAATGGCAAAGGGAGTAGGCAGAGAGTGCAGCTATTCCCTGTCGCCATTCCCCACGAAAACAAGTATATCATTTCAGCTACTGTTGGAGGGATCGACCATTCAAGCGACAGCAGCAATAGCCAGGTTGGTGGCACTACCACTGGCTCTGGGGCACAGCGGGAAAGGGTAAATTTAAGCAGGGTCTTAGAGATAGGAGAGTCGATTGTTGGAGGGACAGATTGGAAATTCTGGGGCCTCAAATGGGAACCCAGCAAGTTGTGTTACGTCCCAGGTGCCAGGGTCCAGGAAGTCTCCGAGCGGCTGCAGAACGTTGTCAAGGGGGAGGGTGAACAACCAGAAGTCATTGTGCACGTTGGCATCACAAATGATACACGTAGTTATAGGAATGAGGTCCTCCAGAGTGATTACAGGGAGCTAGGAGAAAAGTTAAAAACCAAGATCTCCAAATGGTAATCTCCTGATTACTTCCTGTTTCATGAGTTAATGAAATTAAGAATAGAAGGATATGGCAGATACATGCATAACGAAAGAATTGGTGCGGGCGAAAGGCACTCAGATTTTTAGATCGTTGGGGTCTTTTCTGTGACAGAGGTGAATTGTTTAAGAGGGCCAGGTGGCACCTGCACTGGAGGGGTGACCAACTTCCTGGCGTCAGTTTTGCTCATGCTCCAAAGAGAGAGTTTGAAAGAGATTGGCATGGTTTGAGATCCTCAAGAGCAGGGAGGCAAGTGCGAGGCTGGAAGGAGATACAGTAATCAGACCAAGTAAAGTGAACAGTCGGGTCAGGCTGGAACACAACAGGGAGCAAGATTTTCTGTTTTTATTAAAGTGCTTTTATTTCAATGCAAGAGGACTGACAGGTAAGGCCGAAGAACTCAGAGCGTGGATAGCTATGTCGGACTGGGATATTACAGACATAACAGAAACCTAGCTAAGGGAGAGATAGGACTGACAGCTTAATGTGCCAGGGTATAGCTGCTTTGGGCAGGACATGGATGGTGGAAAGAGGGGAGGGGGTGTGGCATTTCTGCTTAAAGGGAGTATCACAGAGATGAAGTAACTGAAGGATCAAACAGCGAGGATTTGTGGATGGAGCTAATAAATAGGAAGGTGTATGGTGATGTTATAGGGGCTGTGCTATAGGACCCGAAATAGTCTCTAGGAATTAGAGTAACTAATATACATGCAGAGAAGTGGGACATGCAGAAGCAAAAGGATTATCATAATTGGGGATTTAATTTTTATAACATTGACTTGGAGTGCCAGAACGTTAATGGATTTGGTGGGGTGGAATCCATTAATTGCGGCAGGAAAATTCCCTCCAGCAGTATGTATTTGGGCCTACTCGGGAAGGGGCAAAATTCGACCTACACTTAGGAAATAAGACAGAACAGGTGACGGAGATGACAGTGTGGTAGCACACTGGAACCAATGGCCATTATTCTATTAATTTTCAAATATTTATGGAGAGAGAAAAAACTGGTCCACAGCTTCAAGTTCTAAATTGGGGCAAGATGAATTTAGATGGAATTAGGTAGGAGTTTGCGGGGATTTGTTGGAATAGTTCAGTGTCGGTCAAGGGACCGCTGGCTGGTGGGAGTCCTTTGAACGTGAGATACTGGAGTTCAAGGTCTATTTGTTACTGTGGGGGCGAAAGGAAAGTTGGCAGGAATGGGGAACCCTGGATGACAAGAGATATTTAGGTTTGACCAGAAAAAAAAGCAGCTCCATTACAGGCAGCTGGGATCATGTGAATCCCTGGAGGTATATAAGGGATACAGTAATTTGCTGAAGAAGGAAATCAGTAGGGCGAAAAAGGATTATGAAAGGGATCTGAGAAAATTAAGATGAATCCAAAATGGTTCCTTCAGGATATTGAATGAAAAACAATAACTAGTGAGAAAATAGGACCTCTCAAAGACCAAAGTGACATGTGTGTGTGCAACCATAAGAGATGGCGAGATCATCAACGGATATTCCTCCTCTGTTTTGTGGTTCTGTTCGCCGAGCTGGGAATTTGTGTTGCAGGCGTTTCGTCCCCTGGCTAGGTGACATCCTCACTGCTTGGGAGCCTCCTGTGAAGCACTTCTATGACGTTTCCTCCGGCATTCCTCCGACATCACAGAAGCACTCCACAGGAGGTACCCAAGCACTGAGGATGTCACCTAGACAGGAGACGAAACGTCTGCAATACAAATTCCAGCTCGGCGAACGGAACCACAACAACAAGCACCCGAGCTACAAATCTTCTCCCAAACTTTGAATTTCTCCTCTGTGTTTAACATGGAGAAAGACACGAATGCTTAGGAACTTGGCGAAATTCGTGGTGATTTCTTAGGGACTGCCCACATCACAGTATAGGAGGTACTGGAAATTCTAGAATGCTTGAGGTTGGATAAATCTCACGTTCCTTACCAGATATATCCAAGAACACTGTAAGGAGCTAGAGAAGCATTTGCAGAGGACCGAGCTGATGGTTTTGATCATCATTAACCAAACGTGAGATCCTGGAAGGCTGGAGGATATCAAATATTGTGCCCTTACTTAAGAAGGACTAAAAAATAGCCTTCAAACTATGGAGCAGTAAGTTTAACATCTGGGGTAGGTACGTTACTTGAGAAATTCTGAAAGATAAAATGTACATTAATTTGGAAATACAGGGTTTGATTAGGAATATTGAAAATGGCTATGTGCTTGAAAAATTTCTTCAAGTTATTTGATGACGTGACCTGGAAGGTTGTTAGGTCGGAGCGGTAGATGTCAAAAAGTGTGGATCTGGAAAAAGCACAGCAGGTCAGGCAGGAACAAGAGAATCGATATTTCAGGCATCAGCCTTTCATCAGGAATGTACAAAACATCGATTACCCTGTTCCTCGGACGTTGTCTGACCTGCCATGCTTTTCCAGCACCACACTTGTGGACTCTGATCTCCAGCATCTGCAGTGCTCACTTTCTGCTAGGGTGGTAGATTCAGTCAATATGGATTTCAGTTACACCAGGACAACATAAAGCTTTTCAACCCCTGGAGGCTGATATACAGTTACAGGAAGAGGCCAATCAGCCCATCGAACCTATACAATTGTACCCAGATTATATCATGCAGCACCGGTATCCTGTTATGCAGCGACAGGATCAGTCTATTCTGCTACTTCAGGTCAGTAACACAGGAAATGGAAGAGGTCACAAACAAACTGACTGGACTCTAGGGAATGCTGGAATAAAACAAGGTTATATAGCTCCTCAAATCTGTCCTTCCCTTCAGTAAGGACAGTGCTGATCTGCTCTTGGCAGCAATTTCTCTTTCATGCCATAATCTTTGTAGCCCTCGACTCTCTCAAAATCAATTGACACCCTCCTCATACCCTCCAAATCAGTTCAGCGATGCAACTGTCTGGGATAGAGAGGCCCCAACAATCATTATCCTCTGAGAGAAGGAAAAACTCCCCATACATATGTCTTGGCCTATTGACACGAATAAAAGATATGAACACAGAGTGACTGGCCCTGACATTACATCAAGATTTGAATGAGCAAAGTTTCAAAGGGTCGGAACAAAACTGAACTTAATAGGAATCAGTTGTGAACTCCCCATTGGTTGCGTCATTCAGAACACAATGTGGCTGGTGGACATCAATCCTCTCACTCCCTGGATATCTCTGTGGCTGATCCTCAGGGTAGCTTCCTCAGCACAAATATCTTCAGTTCAGGTAACATTCGTGTGTCAGCACTGCTGCACCCTGAACTTTTCCACAGTATGGAAAGAGGAGCTCATTCAGCATCTCAAACTGGTTGCATTGGAATGTGAGAAAGCCATTCAGCCCATCGAAACTATTCGATGAGAAGAGACACATCGCATTCACTGTTGTTTCTTACACAAGAAGAGAGTTTTTTTTTTTTTAATCTGGAAATGCTGCAAGTCAAAGTAGACAGTCAGGACACCCAAACAACACAACAAGAGAGGAGGCTTCAGGAGGTGAGAAGTCAATGACTTGAGTAAAAGCCTTCTTCAGGACTGGGTGTGTGGCTGGGGTGTTTAAGGGGGTCTACATTTAAAGAAGCGGGATGGGGGAGGAGGAGATAGGATGGTGAGGTTTGGATAGGTGAACAAAAGTAGATGTTATGACCGGGTTGGTCGATGGGAGGAATGAATAAAGTTGAGAGATGGAAGAAGCGATGATCAGAGGAATGGACGGGAGGAGGAGGGACTGGGAATGTATTTGGGGGATTGTAGGGGAGGTTATTTGAATTTGGAGAACTTAATGTTGAGTCCTCCGGTCTGTAGGCTGCCCAGGCAGAAGATGTAATGTTGTTACTCCAATTTGCGTCTTGTTTCCTAGTGGTAATGGAGGAAGTCAAGGATGGCCACGTTGGAAAGGGCGTGGGAGGGAGAATTGAAATAGGCAGTGACTGGGAGGTCAGCTCAGCCCTTATGGGCCCAGCTGAGATGCTTATCAAAACATCCCCTTAATTTACCCTTGGGATCGCCGATGTAGAGAAGACCACATCGGGAGTACCAGATACAGTAAACAAGGTTGGATTCCAACACCTGGCACATTTTCCACAAGGACCATTCCCTTCTCTAATCTTTGGTTCGTGCCACACTCCCACCAAACCCTCCAATCCCCACTGACAACTGCCCCTACATTGGAAAAGAATGCATCATTTGCTGGTACACAATCTCTCTCACCTCCATCCAGCGCCCCAAACAGTCCTTCCAGGTGAAAGGCAGATTCACCTGCCTCCCTTCCAACCTAGTGTATTGCTTCAGGTGCTTCCGATGTGGTCTTCTCTCCGCTGGGGAGACCAAACATAAACTGAGGGCACATTTTCACAACTATCACAGCCGAGCCCAAAGGAACCGACGTGACCTCCCAGTCATTACCCAGGTCAATTCCCCTTCTCCTGCTCTCCCCACCTCGACCATTTCCTTCTCTCTATATCTGCAGCTCCCCCTAACCCCACCCCCAATTATGAAGAACAGTTATACCGGAAATATTGACTTCTCCACCTCCTGATGCTGCCTGGCTTGTTGCGTTCTCCAGCCTCCTGTTTGTCTGTTATTACACAGGACGATAAGGAGTCTAGTCAGCACAACACGTTGGTTAGCAGCTACCATGAGTCACCCAATAATGAACCTCTTCCCTCGGATGAGGAGGAGGACATGCAACGCCTCGAGACGCTGACACACGAAAAGAAGTGACCATTCAGCCCCTCCAAACTGTTTCACTGAAAAAGGAGGATGTCATTGATGCTGCAACACGACAAACCAATGAAGCAGAGACTGCACAGACAGACTGTCCCCAAGTTGTTCCTCCTGGCTCCATCGCTAATGCTACACATTTGTTACATTAATGTGGTTTGCCGATGGAGAGGAGCACACCGGATGGCTTGTCCCAAGTCGCAAGGACGCATCTGCCATCTCCGAGAAGACAGGCTTGTCTTCTGCACTGAGATCAGAAACTTTTTGGAAAGGCCGACTCTGTCAGAGTGTAGCTGCTGCCATGTTTGTGAACAACATGATGCTTAGTACAGGATCTCACTCCAACTGTACGTTGAGATAGTGAGAGTTCATTCAGAATCTGCAGCTTTCTCACGACCAACATGGGGTCTCCACAGAGAGTGTAAACTATCAGAGTGTCATAGAGTTTAATAGCAGGGAGACAGGCCCATTAGCCCAAATTGGACTATGCCAACCAAAATGTCCATTCATGGCAACTCTATTTCCCTGCACTTGGTCCATATCTTGCTAAACCTTTCCTATCAACGTATCTGTACACATATGAAAACATATACTGCAGGAAAAGACGTAATATTTCACGCTATAATTTTTTGTTATGGGAATAACGAGTCCTGGTTCAAAACGCACACGTTTTTTTGCAATCACTTTTTAATCTTTTGCAGCATTACAGATTAAACACTCATTTCCTTCACACTCTCCTCGTGGTACCACCACTGCAGGGATTAGTCTGGTCAAACTCCTTTACACTATCTCACTGTGGCAAGGAGATCATTCCTTATAATTGAGAGAAAGTCTGTTCACAGTGCCCCACGTGATGTCTCAATATCTCTCTACAACTGCAGGGAGGTGTCTTCACGCCTATATTTGAATCATTTTTCAATGAAGGGCATTATACAATATATTGTGCTGATTACTTGTTGCTCTGTATGAGTTCTGTCAGTGACTCATGACCAAGGGCATTCAGCTCCTTTTCACCAAGAGCACTTCCCATCATCTCATCTTCTCATAAATACAAAATGAGAAGGATATTATGTTTTGCCAAATCGTTTCTTTGCCCTGCGAAACGCGATACTTCCAGCACAGCCACGCCAACAGCAACATCTCTACTGCCATTGCTAGATGTTTGGAGGTGCTGAGGAGGTGATGGTCTAGTTGTATTATCTCCAGATAACTATTTCAGCGACCCAGGTAATGACCCAGAGCACAGATTCAATTCCCACTACAGTAAATATTGGAATTTGAGTTCAATAAAATACCACGAATTAAGAAACAATGAAACGATTGTCAGAAAAACCTACCTGGCACACTGATGCCCTTCAAGGAATGAAATCTATCATCTTCACCTGATCGGGCTTATATGGGACTCTAGACCCATAGTAATGCTGTTAACTCTCGGCTGCCATTTGAAATGTCCAAACCCAACCATTCAGTTATATCACTCATTATAAAGTCTCAAAGAAATTAAACCAGACGGAACTAAGCATTGAATGCTTACAGCCCACAGACTGCAATGATCAGGAAGGCAGCTCACCAACAGCATCTCAAGGACAATGTGGAAAGGGAATTGCATGCTGTCCCAATATCCCATTAATGAATTTTTAAAAAGTTGATTACTCTTAGGAAAGGGAGACAAAGGGACATAACTCATTTCAAACCGTGACTTTGATGTATACCATACATGGACAGAACTTTCGTTAATATGGCAACAGGAGAAAAATAAATAAGATTAATCTTGATTTTTATTTCCATTCCAGCTGGTCATAAACAATCCCTCTACTTGCTTCTTTCTCTCTATCTCTCTCTTTCGCTAGCTGTTCACTCCCTCATTTTCCCCTTCACAACAGACATCCCTGTCACCAACACCAATCACACTATTTCCCAGTTGTGTGCAGTTCTGATGGATGGTCATTGGACTCGAAATGTCAATTCTATTTTTCTCTCGATCCGAGGCTGCCAAATCTGCACAGTTTTATCTGGCACTTCCTCATTCTCCTGATCTCTCGAAACATTCTTTTTTCACAACGTTTAGAGTTGTCATTAGGTAGTATGTCTGCATCGCTGTTAAGGGCACCGTCAGTTGACCTCACTAAATGTTCTTTACTGTGAGGCCATTCCTTAAGGCAGTATAGAGCAAAGCACATTGCTATTGACCTGACGTCGTCTTTATCCAGACCAGGTCCAAATGTTAGATTTCTTTACGGAAGGACTTCAGTGAAATAGATTAACTTATCGACAAAATGCTAGTGGGGTTATATTAGTGACATTCGCTTTTATTTCCATTTCCTGTTATTGAGTTTAAGTTCTCTCATCACCTGAGTTAGGATTTGAAACAATGTATTTAGTGTAGTAACCTAGACCACAAAATAATGTGGCCAGCGACATTATTATTCTGACGCAGTGTCCCTGACATGAATTTACTTCATAGACAAGAACAAGGTCATGATGGAAACATTGTAATGGAAAGAGCGATTAGAAGAGAGCTGGAACCATAAAGTCTGAAATTTTCCAAGGCATGTAAAATGGTACATTTACCAACTGGACAAACGACAAGCTGTAAAATGGGGATACCATGGAGCTGGTAGTGGGTCTGTTTGGTGATGGAGCGAGTGTGAAGACAAAAATCAATTCAGGGCAAATAGGTACTTCCGGGTTGTGAACAGTCTTGTCCTCAGATGTGTGTGAGGGCGGGGGTGTGGGCGGTTTTGAAATTTGTGAGAATGAATGGATTTGCATTTGAAACTGAAGACAGTAGTTTCCAACTTTGCCAAATATAGTTAACAGAAATAACATTGAAGTTCACCATGGCTTATGGGATTAATAAGTAGATAGACATGGAGAGACTTACCAGGAACACCAACAATAGCAAGCATGGGATAGTAACCAGCCTGAATAATCAGCAGTACACCGTGAATCCGAATTGGTAATATGTTCCAAAACCTGGAAACAATGAAAAGACCCCATTATAAACCCCTGTCCATTGTTGCAGCATTCCATCCTAGGGTTCTCAGATTCTGAGCCACTGGCACAGCATTCCAGTCTATTGTTCTCAGGTTCTGAACCATTGTTGGAACATTCCAGTCTACTGTTCTCAGATTCTGACCTCTCCTCTCCCCGTCTCTGATTCCTGTTAGTGTTGCAGGTGATGCATCTGCTGTTACAATTGCAAGAAGCCCCTTACTAATAGAAAAGGGAAACCATCCAGCGACATCATTCGGATCCATGGAGAATGACATCAATCACAGTCACTGAACAAACAGATCCAGTTAACACCTTTCAGTATGGTACCAATAACAGCTGGACTTGATTGAATGTTGACATCACTGACTATTGGTCACATCTCCCATCACCAATTGCTCTCGTGAAGTTAGTTATGAGGGGGAATGACGAATGTTTCCTTATCACAGGCTAGATGATTCTGCTGTGTTGTCCGTTTGCAATGCTGTAACCACCTTAACTCCGCCCCCCAATACAGCCACCCACAAAATACGCAATCTAGATGTCGTTAAAGTGCTGATCTCTCCTCAACTAGACCAAACGCCAGCCAATTGATTCTCAGTGGGAATATTTGCCCTGACCATACACAAGAAGTCTGGACATTTTTCTCGTTGCTCTAATAAAACAATGTTGATCCTTCAACACACAATGCGATTCAGCCTTGGTTTATGTAAACTCACAAACACTCGAATGCACTTTGTTGGCTTCAAAGCAGTAAGACTTACATTTATTGATTCAGTCCAAAGCCATGTGTGGCATGTTGTCACGAAAGCGGTCCTTTTACAAGGTTATGTTGTCTTTAATTTTTTAAAAGAAGGTCGAAATGAGCCAAGATTCCAATAGGTCTGAACTTTGAAAGTTACATTGGGATCCTTTTGTTTATATCTCACAGGTAATGCCTCAGCCAGAAGGCTTTCTATTCTTTAATAAGAAACTTGTATCATCAAGAGGGCGTGGCCAACTCTCTAAGTGGACAGGTCTGATCAGTTCTGGGGTTAGTTCAGTCAGGGTCACTGTTGGAACTGGACGCTCTCCTCCTCCTCCTGTCCTTCTGACATTATAACATATAAGCCTTTGTGTCAGTTTTACTTTTGGTGCTAAGGGGTTTGCTGATTGGGATTGTTGCAATTTTTTTTGTAAAAGGATCCTAAAGTCTGGATAGCCTGTCGGGTTAATATAGGATTAGTTATTCAAGTATTCTATTTTTCGTTTCTTGTGTTTCATTCGGTAATTTGGTAAATAAATGTTATTTGTTTAAAACTCGGCAGTCTGACCAGCTAATTCACTCAAGGAAGATCCACTCTACACTAACTGGGCTACTTCCTTAAAATGTTCTGTGGGGTCGGCCTGTTCCATAACAGAATGGGGGCCATTTGCGGGATTTAGGCAGCGAATGGCAAGTATTAGTGTCTCCTATTCCGTGTGTTGATTTGGTGGGAACACAGAGTTTTAGATAGCAATGGCTCTTGCAGGAACCAAGGATGGTATGGAGGTGGAAGAAGTGACCTTGGGGTTTTTAACAGAATGCACATAAGTCCAAGCTGTGGGAATTAGTGGACAAGGTTGAGTTGAAGCTACCTCCTAACGGGAGGAAAGATGAGATGATTGCAGCAGTAGCTCAATATTCCAGTATGCTGGAAACTCCATCAGGATCCGTAGAGATGAGCAAACTTCAATTGCAAATGGCGCAGCTTGAGTTAAAAGCGGAAATGAAGCCGTTTGAGTTACGGCTAAAATCAGAAGAGAAAGAAAGAGAATGGATAGGTTTAGCAGAGGAAAGAAAAAAACAATGAATGTCCTTAGCAGGAGAGAAAGAAAAAATAGAGAGGGTTTGTGCTTCAGAGATGGACACTTAGAATGGAAAGTCAGCTTAAAAGGATGGGGATGAAGGCTGAAAGTGAGCTGAGTGAGAACAGAGTGAGGATGAACAAAGCCATGGTCGTCAAAAGTCTGGTGAGAAACGTTTTAAATATATTCATGCCTTGCCTAAATTTGATGAGTAGGATATGGAAAACTTCCCCATTTCATTTGGAAAAGTGGCTAAACAATTGCAGTGGCCAGTGACCATGTGGGTTTTGTTGATTCAAACAAAACTTGTAGGTTGAGTTCGGCAAGTATTTGCAACACAACACTATCAGATGAGGGATCTGGGGTGGATGAGGAGGTAAAGAAAGTGAATATGAGCTTGTGCCAGAATCCGACAGACAACGTTTCAGGAACACAAGGAGGGATCCTGATCAAACATATATTGAGTTTGAAAGGATCAAGCAAAGTAATTTTGATAGCTGGAAAAGAGCTTTACAATGCTCTGAGAGAGACAATTACTTTGGAGGAGTTCAAAGATTCACTGCCTGACAAAGTGCAAACACATTTGGAAGAGTAGAGCGTTAAAACGGCAAGGCTGGCAGCTTATGTGGCTGATGACTATGAATTGGTCCATAAAACATGGTTTGGCTTCTAGAATCAATTTCAGTCCATGAGGGATTAAAAACTAGGGCAAAGAGAAATCCTCACGTGGAAGGGAAAGGTAGATCTCGAAGAAGGTCAAAGGGATAATTTCGCACAGGCTAAAAAGTAAACACTTGAAGGAAACAAAGAAGTTAAAAAGGTCCGGTGTTTTCATTGCAATAAATTAGGTCACATGAAATCACAGTGCTGGAGGGTTCAGGAAAAAAAATACAGATGCAGGAAAACAGGATAAGCTTGGAAGTTTTGTTGGGGTGGTAACAGAAAGCACAGTGGAAGCTAGAAAGCTGCATCAGAGTGTATAAGCTGATCAGAGGTTTGTTAAAGAGCAAGTGGCAGATCTGCTTAGAAAATATGCCTGCAAAGGGAAAGTTTACAGACATAGAGCATGTAAAGTGGGTGCAATATTAAGGCACACAGGACCCTCTTAGTCGGTGATGCTAAAAGATCAGGAGATATATACTCCAGAAGGACTATTTACAGAAAAGGTACTGCTAAAGAGAATTCACTTTGAGACAAAAAGTGCATAATGATGTAAAGCGAGGATAGAGTGTCGAGAAAAGTGTGGAGAAATTGTGGTTGGTGTATTGGACAAACTCTCAGCTCCAGGCAGACAATCTATCTTTGCAAAACATACAGCTGATTCACCGGTAGCAGCACTGCCTACTCTGGTTGAAAAGCCAGTAGTGACGCAGGTAACAGAGCAAATTCAATCCATTTGATTTATTTTTTGGACATTAAGTGAGAGGACCATTAGTATTGATTAAGGAGAAAATAGGAAATCAGAATTCAAAGGTCACACATTTAGATGAGTTCTCAAACTTTAGGGAACGATTAATAGTGCTGGAGAGTTGGCTGGACAGCATTTAAAAGTATTGCAGCATGCAATAAAGCAGGAAGCGGACAGGAAATTTTTAAAAAATGCAATTTTGCGATCGGGGATAAGGTTACTTTCAGTTATAGGTGAACCATGAAAAGCAAGGTTTGTGGACCTTATCAAATACAACAGATATAGAGTGAGGATAACTACTTGATAGGGACTCCAGAAAGAAAGAAATCTCACAGCGTATGTCATATGAATATGCTCAAAATGTACTTTGATTGGGAAGGAAAGCCAGAGGACAAGGTGGTAATAATTACGGCACAGAAGTAAGAACCAAGTTCAGAGGATTCTGAATCGGACATTCCTCAAATTAAAGTGGACAATGAGATGCTTGTCTAAAATTGGGATGATTAATTGATTTACCTTCATGAGAAAAATCAAAATGATCAGAAAGAGTGATTACTATCACATGTGGAATTACGCAGATATTAACTTGGAAGTACTCACCTAATTGTGCATAATGTAGCCATAGGAGATGTCGTTATGATTAAACAACATCCTTATAGGCATAGTCCTCTAAAGTTGGCACAGTCTCAAAAGGAGATTGAATGCAAGCTCTAAGATGACATAATCAACGTGCGTTACAGTGACTGGCAATCACCCATAGTCATGGTGCCAAAGTCAAATGGTACACAACGATTGTGTGTGGACTATTGTAACGTCAATGCGGTTAAAAAGGTTGATGTATACCCAGTTCCACGATTGGGAAATTGGGTTGAAAGTGTGGGACAAGCAACTTACATTTTGTATGTAAAAAGTGCCGGCAAAATTACAGGGACTAACCAATAAATTGACGGATTATCCAACCTGTGATTTATATTGATGACCTTGTGATTTTTAGTGACTCATGGAAGGAACACTACAGCATCTATCATACTTATTCGATCGACTTCGGAAGGCAGGCTTGGTGGTAAACTGAGCGAAAAGTGAATTTGTCAAAGCAAAAGTCACCTTCCATGGCCATGCTATTGGGCATAGATAAATGGTGCCATGAGATTTAAAAGTGATGGTAATTGGGACATCTTGCATCCTGTCGACAAAAGGAACAGTTCCTGGGATTAAGTCGATTTTATCAATGTTTGTGCCTCATTTTCGCAGTGTGACTGCTCCACTCACTGAATTGTTAATGAAAGGCAAGACGTTTAATTGGACAGAGGACTGTCAGAAGGCATTTGATGGCATTTGAAATATGTGTTAACCACTACCCACGATCAGACACACCTGATTATGCAAAACCATTCAACGTGGATTTAAATGCGAATGATGTTGATTTCGGTGTTGGGCTCTTGCAGGAAGATGACGAGAAGACAGAGAGATCTACTGGGTATTCCTCCAAGAAGTTGAATGTTCATTATTAGAAATATTCAGCAGTTGAGAAAGAGACTGTGAGTTTGTGTTGGTATGACATAATTTTAATGCTTATATTAACAGCAACGTATCGGAGAAAACTATTTACACTGATCATAACTCAATGAAGTCTTTTTTGAGAAATGTTAGGACAAAAATGCGAGACTGTTTAGCTGGAGCCTGTTGCTACAGCCATTCAATTTGAAAATTGTGCACTTGGCAGGTCTTGAAAACATGATTTCCAATGCATTGTTGAGACTTGAGTGACAAATGGAGGCACTCAATGACGGATGTACCACACACTGAATCTGGATGTAGTTGAGCATTTTTGCATGTTTACAGCAAACGAATGTACATGCGCATTGTAGAGTGTGAACTACCATTTTTGTGAGTTTTGAAACCTGAAGCCATCTTGGATATTGAAGATTCAGTTTTATATTGGAGGAGTTGTCACACAGGTGGTACCTTTACAAGGTTATGTTGTCCTGGAATTTTATCAGAGAGGTTCTAAACGAGCCAATGTTCCAACCTGTCTCAATATTGAATGTTTCATTGGGATCCTTTATTTTATTTTTAGCTAACAGATAATGCCTCGGGCAGAAGGCTGTCAAGGCTTAAAAAAAACTGATGTAATCAAGGGGGTGTGGCCAGCTCTCCGGCTGCACAGGTCAGTTCAGTAAAGTGGTTAGTTGAGTCAGGTTCACTGTTGAAGTTGGACGCTCTCCCCCTCTTCAGTCCTCTGACTTCGTAAACTATAAGCTTTTTTGTGTAATTGTTACTCTTTGTGCTCGTGGGTTTGTTTAGTGGGATTGTTGCAAGTAATTTGGATCAAAGCATCATTAATTGGAGATAGCCAGTTTTGGATATGATGAATTATTCAGGTACGGTGTTTTTGGTTCGTTGTGTTTCATTCCTTATTTTTACAAATATATGCTGTTTGTTTAAAAGTCGGCAGTCAGACCAACTAAATCTCTCTGGAAATATCCACTATAAACTTACCTCTGGAAATATCCACTATACACTATATACTTACTTTAAGGACTGGGCTACGTACTTAAGAATGTTTAGAGTGATCGGGCCTGGTCCATAACAATGTACAATAACCTTGTTTATTAAAAGTCATGTATGAATGAATATGATAATGGCTATGAGACAGAAAGGGCTGCGGCCAGTGGCTGAGGAGACCTGAGGGGAGTGCAGCAATATCTCCCAGTCACTAGTATTAAGCTATCACTGTTTCTGACACATGGAATGAAATGCAATGCAGAGCAAGATAAAAGACGACGTTTGGTACATGGGATGCTGAACGACAATGTGAACGGAATAGGACAATTTTAAATGTGATGTACATCATTATATTTTATACACAGACTGTTTAATCACAGGTTATACAGGTTGTTAAGATTGATTCTATCGGGATATACAGAAATAAAAAACAGACACAGATTACAAAATGTATTGGGTTACCGTGAGTTCCAGCAGAGTAAGAGTGAAGACACAGCTCATACTGAACTGGTACAGAGATGATGGGCTGCATGGCAACCATATTTGTTGTAATTATTCATAGAAACGTATTGAAAATGTTCACAGACTGAGGAGACAAGTCTAGTCATAAAACACACAGACAATATCATAATTAATAAGCTATTCCTACTTTTCATCAGGTGTAGCTGCCTCTAAAAGACCTGTTAAATCAAAATCACGCGGTGAGATCCGCGCATTTACTTTCAGGACTTAAAGAAGAAACAAACTCCAGTGTAATACATGTGTCACTGGTACGAGTGATACGAACCGGAATGGAGCATATTGTCCAAATATAACCAACATCCAGACCAATCAAGAAAAAGCAAAATATTAGAGAGAGTGGAAATCTGAAATGCAAATGCAAAATGATGGAGAAATGCAACAGATGATGCAGGATCTGGGCAGAGAACCAGAGTTATCATATCGAGTCTTATATGACCATATCTTGAACAAGTTATGTTGGACTCAAAAAAAGTTAATTCCATTTTTCTCTGCTCCGATACTGCCTGAACAGTGGGGTTTCTCTCCAGCACTTTCAATTGGTGCAATAGCAGGAAACAGAGTAATGGTGGGCGGTTGCTTTTCGAACTGAAGGCTTGTGCCCAGCAGTGTTCCACAGAGGTTGGTTCTGAGTTTTCTTTGTTTGTCATTTATGTAAATGATTTGCGTGAGAATATCAAAGGCATAGTTCGTAAGTTTTTGGATGACACCAAAACTGGTGGCACAGTGGACAGTGAAGAATGTTTTATAAGAATACAAAATAATCTTGATGAAATGGGTCAATAGACTGACCGATAGCAGATAGAGTTCAAGCTGGATGAATGTGAAGTGCAGGCCATAGTGCATGTTTGTTGCTGTCTGTTGCACCAGGAATGGGATGATTTTATTCCCCATCTCCTGGGTTCAAAACATCGATATCTGTCATGATCTTTGAGAGGCCTAACCCTCTCTGTGGTTACCCTCTTGCTGTTAATGTGGTTGCACAATATTATTGGATTATCCTTAACTTTATCTGCCCATGCTATCTCATATCGCCTTTTTGATTTCCTGATTTCTTTCGAAATACTGCCCCACACTCTTTATACTGACTAAGAGATAAAATTGAATAACGTTGTCTATATCTAAAGTAAGGTTTTCTTTGATTTTTGAATAAAAGCTCAATAACTGTTGTTGTCCATTGTTCCTTATTCTTCCCTTCACTTTAACAGGAATATGATGCCTCTCAACTGCCGTCGTCACACTTTTGAATGCATCCCACTTGTCAGACATTGTTTTACCGGCTGTCAGTCTATTCCAATCAAACTTGGTAAGTCCTTGTCCTATGCCATTAAAATTTATGGTACTCCAATTAAAAAAAAAAATGAAAGCCTTATTCTTTTCCACAACCATTACGAAACTAATAGAATTATTATTGAAATTACCAAAACTTTCCCTCATATTTACTTCAGTCACTTGCCCTGCCTTTTGCACAAAAGAAGGCCTAGTTTTGCTCCTTCTCTGTTAAAATCATCCGAATATTGATGAAGAAAATTTTCGTGAACATATTTGACAAATTCTTCACCATCCAACCGTTTAAGGTTGTGGTAGTCCCAATCAATGTTAAGAAAATTAAAATCCCCCTGTATTACAACCTTATTAAACTTTTCTCATTCCGAGATCTCCCTACATGTTTGTTTCTCAATTTCCTTCTTAATGTTGGAGAGCATATGGTGCAATACAATCAACGTGTTCTTTCCTTTCTTATTTTTAATTTCAATCAATATATTTTCACAGAACAGGTTTTCACAAAAGAGCATTTAGTGCAATCTGTTCAAATTGAACTTTTTTTTTAATTTTTAATACTACCTGCATATTTTAAGTGGATAATTTTTCAGAAATATCTCCCCCTGTTCCAGCAATAATTTATTCCTTAATCATAAATGGCAGACCGCCCCCTCCCTGCCCTCTGCATATGTTTTCCACACTTTCTATGACACTTAATATCTGGAACATTGAATTGCCAGTCTTGAACATCTCTCAGGCGAAGGTGAGGACTGCAGATGCTGGAAGTTAGAGTCGAGAGTGTGGTGCCGGAAAAGCCCAGCAGGTCAGGTAGCAGCCAGGGAGCAGGAAAATCGACGTTTCAAGCAAAAGCCCTTCATCAGCCCATTCCTGATAAAGGGCATTTGCCCAAAACGTTGATTGTCCTGCTCCTCACATGCTGCCTGACCTGCTGTGCTTTCCCAGCATTACAGTTCCGAGTTGAACATCTCTCAACCAATTTTCTGTAATACATATGATGTCCCGATACCATGTTGTTAAACATGTCCCGAGTTCATCAGCCTCCCCTGTAAGACCCCTCACATTGAAATAAATGCAATTTCGTGTTTCAAAATTAGTATAAGCTTTTGACTGTCTCGTTTTTCTTTTCTAATTGATGTGCTCTCCTCACATTCATAAACTTATCCATCTATCCTACCATTTATAATTCTACTTGGAATATCCCCCTTGTCAACTCTATCAACATAAAGTCTCCCTACATAGAAGGAGCAAATCTCCCTGCTAAGATATTGGTTGCTTTCCAGTTCAGATTAGACCAATCCTTTCTGAACAGGTCATTTCTATTCTCAAATAGATTCCAATTTCCCAAAAATCGAAATCCCTCAACAACACAGTAGCTCTTCAGCCATTGTTTTTTCTCCGTTAACCTTTTGTTTCTTCCCAGTTGGGTTTGGCATTGGGAGTAAACCAGAAAGTATTGCTTTAAAGCTTTTATTATTAATAATACTCTACCTCACCTCTTAAATTCACTCTGTACTGCTTTAATCTTTCTCTAAAAAATATCATTCCTGCCAATAACTACAATAATGTTTCTCGACTCAATCTCACCTTTAATAACGTGCTAGAAATGTTTCGAGACGTTCTGAATCTTAGCACAGGGACATCAACAAAGCATCCTGAATTAGCGGTCACTGCCACAGAATCTTCTGTTAATGCCCCGAATAGAAAAGTCCACTGCAGCAATAATTCTACTAAATATTCGCAAATGCTGCTGAACAAAAGTATCATTTCAAGTGTCCAATAATTTATTGCTCTTCCATTTTCCTCAGAGAGACAATCCCCTTCAGTTGTTCTAAAAGCTGAAAAACATTTTGATAAAGGAATAGTCACCAGAGACATTTGAGCTACTTTCTTATCTTTCCAGAGAGTCACACATCTATATGACTGATATGCTGGATAATATTTTTTTCGAAGTCTTCCAGCCATCCCCTCTGTGCCTTATATTTGACCTTAATAATGTTTTGCCGAAAAGCAGAATTTTAAACAACACCTTCTGTTAACTACAGACAATTATGTTAAAATCGACAAAAAATATATACAGATACAAATCAAACATAGAAAAATTAAACAAAATCAACCATTTAGCTAAATAAGTTAATAACCATATTCCTCTTCAATAAAGTCTGAGAAGAAAATAGTCTTCTCCAGAGCTAAAAATGTGTAGGGTTCTCCAGAAGGAAGGTACACCTCCTTATTTTAATTAATTAATTTAAAAAACTTCTGCAGTGTGATAAAATAAATATTTTAATACATAAATAGACTTTTCTTTTTTTTGTAAACCACACACAAAAAAAAACCTCTTTTAAAAAAGTTTCGTTTGAAAGAAAATCGTGAGGATTTTTTTGCTTTTTTTTTGTTTTTCAATGTTAATAAAACAAAATAGAAATAATTATGTTAAATTAATAAACGATAATATCAACTGCAAAAAGACTTCATTAAATGTTTAACTGCGTGCAATCCCAGGAGCAGCTATAAGATCCATGCTGCTCTAAGAACATTTTTTGAAAATGTTTTTACAATATGAAGTAATTTGTTTACAGTTCAAGGTAGACTTGACGATATGATTTTATCTTCTGCTGTGAGTCGAGATATAGAAATTAGTTGAATTTTTATCCTCATCACTCCAACTCTTTCAAACAAAATTATGAATCTGTCTCTATCATAAAAACGGAAACTTTCTTCAGCTCTGCCTATTGCGGGAAACGATACAAAGAACATTATCCAGATCTACATGGAACACAACAATTGCAGTGAAAGCCATCTAAACCTAATCCAATACTAATTACTTACATTCTTAATTAATAAAACATACAGAGGAGCATAGTATAAAAGTAGAATTCAGCTCCGCATCCAAAATAAAATTTGTGGCTCCCTCGTGAAAAAGAACTCAACTGTATCACGCTGTAAATTCACCAAAATAGGAAAAACAAGAGAATGGAATTCTCAATACTTTCCCTGTGAACAACATCTGAAGAACAGGAGAAAATCAAAGCTTAGTTGTGAACTACATAAATGATGATGATGAGAATGGGAGGAATGGAGTTTGGAGGGAATGATAAATAATTTTGTGGATGACAGAAAGATGAGCTAGTGGTTCACAGTGAGGAGGAACGTGAGGGTACAGGATGGTATAAACCGGTTGTTCAGGTGGACAGATCAATCGCTAATGAAATTTTACACTGATACCTTTCAGAAGTAACAAGACAAGAGTGTACTCAAACTGAAGAGAGGCTGGATTTACTTGATTTTACTTTTCAGCAAAGAAGGCTGAGAGGTGCTCCTGATGGAGGTGTTTAACAACATGAGGGGTCTAGACAAAGAAAACAAAGAGTAGCAATTCCCCAACTCGAAGGCTCAATAATAAGGAAATAATTCATTGAACTGAATTCATTGAAATAATACACTGTGTTTTCCATTCCACTCGTCATTGTGCTCTAACACAGACATGTTTTCGTAATATGATCCAAGTACCAATATTTGCCCGTTCCTTGACATGCCCAGACCTATTTCAAGAATTAAAAGTGACTTACCTGGGGACTCGGGCCTCCATTTGCTGAGAGGTGTGAAGGAAGAGCGAACAACTTCTGGGAAGTCATATTTGTGTAGTTGCGTTACTCGAAACACTGCTCGGGTAGTGTCTCCCACCCATCTCCTCCTCTGACCAAAAAAATACTTCTGCGCGTCAGATTGGTAAGGTAGCGAGGTTATTTTTTTATTCCTTATCTTTCAACAGTCTCTTTGGGAATTTAGAATCATGGGAATGGAAGTGAGGGCAGTTGAATGTTCCTTGTGCAGAATGTGGGAGGTAAGAGTCACCACTCGTGTCCCTGCTGAATACATCTGCGGGAAGTACACCCAACTCCAGCTCCTCGAAAACCGTGTAAGGGAACTGGAGCTGGAGCTGCGTGACCTTCGGACCATTCGGGAGGCAGATGGAGTTATTGAGAGGAGGTACAGGGAGGTAGTCACTCCTCAGGTACAAGAAAAAGGCAAATGGGTTACAGTCAGGGAATGGAAAGGGAACCGGCAGGCAGTGCAGGGATCCCCTGTGGCCATCAACCTCAACAATAAGTATACCATTTTGGACACTGTTGGGGGGACTTACCAGGGGAAAGCAGTGGGGCACAGGGCTCTGGCACAGAGTCTGTCCCTGCTGCTCAGAAGGGAAGGGGGAAGAGGAGCAGAGCACTAGTCACTGGGGACTCCATAGTTAGGGGGACAGATCGGAGGTTCTGTGGGAACGAGAGATACAAACGGTTGGTGTGTTGCCTCCCAGGTACCAGGGTTCGTGATGTCTCTGATCGTGTTTTTTTGGATCCTTAAAGGGGAGGGGGAGCAGCCCCAAGTCGTGGTCCACATCGGGACCAACGACATAGGTAGGAAGAGAGATGGGGATTTAAGGCGGAAATTCAGGGAGCTAGGATGGAAGCTTAGAGCTAGGATGAACAGATTGTCTCTGGTTTGTTGCCCTTGCCACATGCGAGTAAGGTGGGGACCAGGGAGAGAGAGGAATTGAACACGTGGCTACAGGGATGTTGCGGGACGGAGGGTTTTGGATTTCTGGATAATTGGGGCTCTTTCTAGGGTAGGTGGGACCTCTACAAGCAGGATGGTCTTCATCTGAACCAAAGGGGTACCAATATCCTGGGGCGGAAATTCACTAAGGCTATTCGGGTGGGTTGAAACTAATCCAGCAGACGGATGGGAACCAAAATTGTAGTTCGAGTATAGAAAAGGTTGAGAGTAGGGAGGTCCGAAATCAAGTTTCAGGGATGCAAATGGCTCGGGCAAGCAAGACGTTGGTTTGAAGTGTGTGTACTTCAACGCCAGGAGCATCCAGAGTAAGGTGGGTGAACTTGCAGCATGGGTTGGTACCTGGGACTTCAATGTTGTGGGCACTTCGGAGGCATGGTTAGAGCAGGGACAGGAATGGTTGTTGCAGTTTCCAGGATGTAGATGTTTCAGTAAGAACAGAGAAGATGGTAAAAGTGGGGAGGTGTGGCATTGTTAGTCAAGGACAGTATTACAGTTGCAGAAAGGATGTTTGGGGAATCGTCAACTGAGGTAGAATAGGCTGAGGTTAGAAACAGGAAAGGAGATGTCATCCTGTTGGGAGTTTTCTATAGGTCTCTGAATATTTTCAGACATGTAGAGGACAGGATAGTAAAGATGATTTTTGATAGAAGTGAGGGAGACAGGGTAGTTGTCATGGGGGACTTCAACTTTCCAAATATTGACAGGAACACTATATTACGAGCAATATAGATGGGTCAGTTTTTGTCCAAAGTGTGCGGGAGGGCTTCTTGCCACTGTATGTAGACAGCCCAACAAGGGGAGAAGCCACATTAGATTTGGTACTGGGAAATGAACCCGGCCAGGTGTTAGAAAAGGACGTAGGTGAGCACTTTGGTGATAGCGATCACAGTTCTGTTATGTTTACTTTCGTGATAGAAAGGGATAGGTGTGTACCACTGGGTAAGAGTTATAGCTGGGAGAAAGGCAATTACGATGCGATTCGGCAAGATTTAGGAAGCATAGGATGGGGAAGGAAACTGCTGGGGATGGACACATTAGAAAAGTGGAACTTATTCAAGGAACAGCTCCTGAGTGTTCGAGATAAGTATGTACATGTCAGGCAGGAAGGAAGCTGTAGTGCGCGGGAGCCGTGGCTTACGAAGAGAGTGGAATCTCTGGTCAAGAGGAAGAAGAAGACTTATGTTAGGATGCGATGTGAAGGCTCAGTTAGGGCGCTTGAGGGTTACAAGGTAGGCAGGAAAGATCGAAAGAGAGAGCTCAGAAGAGCCAGGAGGAGACATGAGAAGTTGTTGGCGGATAAGATCAGGGTAAAACCCATGGCTTTCTATCGGTATTTAAAGAATAAAAGAATAACAAGAGTAAGATTAGGGCCAATCAAGGTAGTTGTGTGTGGATTTAGAGGAGATAGGGGAGCACTAAATGAATATTTTTCGACAGTATTCACTCTAGAAAACGACAATGTTGTCGTGGAAAATACAGAGGTGTGATTGCGACGAGGTGTCATTGAGGTTCACAAGGAAGAGGTATTAGAAAGCCTGCAGAGTATGAAAATAGATAAGTTCCCTGGGCCGGATGGGATTTATCCAAGGATCCTCTGGGAAGCCAGGGAGCAGATTCCGAGCCTTTGGCATTGATCTTTAAATCGTCATTGTCGACAGAATTAGTGCCGGAAGACTCGAGGATAGCAAATGTGGTTCCCCTGTTCAAGAAGGGGAGTCGAGACAACCCTGGTAATTATAGACCAGTGAGCTTTACTTCAGTTGTTGGTAAAGTGTTGGAAAACGTTATAAGAGCTTTGAGTTCTCATCATCTCAAAAGAATAATTTGTTTAGGATAGTCAGCACGGTTTTTTGAAGGGTAGGTCGTGCCTAACAAACCTTATTGAGTTCTTTCAGAAGGTGACCAGACAGTAAAAATGAAAGCAAACCGGTTGATGTGGTGTATATGGATTTCAGCAATCGTTCAATGAATTTCCCCACAGTAGGCTATTGTCCAAAATGCGGAGTAATGGGATTGTGGGAGATATAGGTGTTTGGATCAGTAATTGGCTTGCTGAAAAAAAGACAGAGGGTGGTGGTTGATGGGAAATGTTCATCCTGGATTCCAGTTACCAGTGGTGTACCACAAGGGTCGGTGTTGGTTCACTGCTGTGCGTCATTTTTATAAACGAATATTTGAGAGCATAGAAGGGTGGGTTAGACAATTTGCAGTTGACACTAAGTTCGGTAGAGTTGTGGATAGTGACGAATGATGATGTAGGTTACAGAGAGACATAGATAAGCTGCAGAGCTGGGCTGAGAGGTGGCAAATGTAGTTTAGTGTGGTCAAATGTGAGATGATTCACCTTGGTGCGAGTAAACGGAATGCAAAGTAATGGACTAATGGTAAGAATCTTGGTCGTGTAGATGAGTTGAGAGATCTCGGTGTCCAGGTATACAGATCCTTGAAAGTTGCCACCCAGGTTGATAGGGTTGTTAAGAAGGCATAGACTGTTTTAGCTTTTATTAATAGAGGGATCGAATTCTGGAACCATGAGGTTATGCTACAGCTGTACAGAACTCTGGTATTGTGTACTTGGAGTATTGTGTACAGTTCAGGTCACCACGTTATGAGGAGCATGTGGAAGCTTTGGAAAGGGTACAGAGGAGATTTACTAGGATGTTGCCTGGTATGGAGGGTAGGTCTTACGAAGAAAGTCTGAGGGACTTGAAGCTGTTTTCATTGGAGAGAAGAAGGTTCAGAGGTGACGTAATAGAGACATATAAAATGATCAGAGGGTTAGATAGGGTGGACAGGGAGAGCCTTTTTCCAAGTATGATGACGGCGAGCACGAGGGGGCATAGCTTTAAATTAAGGAGTGATAGATATAGGACAGATGTCAGAGGTAATTTCTTTACTCAGAGAGTAGTAAGAGTATGGAATGCTTTGCCTCCAACGGTAGTAGATTCGCCAACTTTAAGTACATTTAAGTCGTCACTGGACAAGCATATGAACGTACATGGAATCGTGTAGATTAGATGGGCTTCAGATTGGTATGACAGGTCGGCGCAACATCGAGGGCGGAAGGGCCTGTACTGCGCTGCATTGTTCTATGTTCTATGACTTCTATCCACTTCAATTCTTCCTTTTCTAACCTATTCAATGCTTTCTCCCATAATACCTTCAACACATTTATCATAAGATATAGATTATGGACACTTTCTAACAGAATTGATAACATAATATTTTTACTCAATATTTAACCTATAAATTTGCAACAATGCTGAACTGTTTTGTTGTCCCATCACCCAGTTCCCAGACTGCAGTTGCAGCAAATAGTCTTTAAATCTCAAAGAATTGCCAAGTCTTTATTTCTTATCTAAGTGGCCTTTATTATGAAATGGGCATATTAATTACGGATTGTCTGTCTGACTGTAACATTTTGATGTGGATTACTCCAGGCAATTAAACATCAGGAGATAAGAACAGGGATAGGCCATCTGGTTGCCAGGCCTGCTGTGAGAATCAACAAGGCCTGACTGTGGTCTTTTCTCCACGTTAATGTCTTGATCCGGACACACAGAGCAACCTACATCTCCCTCAACCAAACCTCTCGACTCCTGTGACCCCAGCCACCAACGGTGAATAAAATCCAAAGAACTGTAGATGGTGAAACACAAGAAAATAGAAATTATGAGTGGCCGTAGGAAATTCAACTGTGCAGTTAACCACATTAAACACCATCTGCCAGATATAGCAATCCGCCCCATTTTCTAACCCTACCATTATTCATCTGTAAACTCTTTAGCTCCTCATTACAGCCTGTTTTACCACCTAGCTTAATACCATCTGTGGATGTAGTTGCTACATTCTGTCTCTCCTTCCAGCTCATTTGGGCAGATTGTAAACAACTGAGGTCTTAGCACTGAACCCTGCAGCACCTCAATACTTTCAGTTCGCCAGGGAATGACCATTTATCCCGATGCTCTGCTTTCTGTTAGTCAGTCAATCCTCTATCCAATTCAATACTCTACCCTTAACTCCATGGATCTAACCGGCTAGATCAGTCCTTTATGCAGCACCTTGTCAAATGCCTTCTGAAGTTCAGATGTACAGCAGTTGCTGCATCCCCATTATCCAACTTGCTGGTTAGATTCTCAGAGAACTCCAGCAGGTTTGTCAAGCACAACCTGCCCATCGTGAAACTGTGCTGACACTGGTAAATTGATCTTTGTTTTCCAAGTGTTTAGTTATTTCATACTTTACGATTGACTGAAAAAACTTCCCCACTACAGAGGATAAACTCACTGATCGACAGTTTGTGAATTTTTGCCTATATCCTGTTTTGGGAACGAGTACTACATTATTAATTTTCCAATACATCGGTACCGTTCCAGAGTTCAAGGATTTTTTTGAATAGCCTAATTAACACAACCACTATCTCTGCTGTTACATCCTTTAATATAATATACTGCAGGCCGAGGGTCTGACCTGCCTATGATCCCATCAATGCATTTAATAGCTTCTTCCTCGTCATCGTACTTCCATCACGATCCTTTGCAGCTGTTTTAAATTTTGGGAAGAAATTATCTTGCACTGTGAAAACAGAAAGTGTTGGTTTTACCTCTGCCATTTCTGAGTTTCCCATTATTATCTCGCCATTTTCATCCTCTCAAAGGCCATCCTTTGCTTTCAGCATTTTTAAACTTTTTGACTACTCAGAGAAGTTTTCTTTATCATTTCTTATGTTTTCATCTCATTTCCTTCATAGCCGTTTTGTTTATGTTTTCAGAAACCATTTGCTGACAAGTAAAGTATTTTTCTTTCATTCATTAAAGGATGAGCGTGTCACTGGTTAGACAGCAGCCATTGTCTGTCTCTAATTGCCCAGAGAGCAGTTAAGCGTCAACCAGATTTGTGTGAGTTTGAAGTCACATGTAGGTCAGACCAGGTAAGGATGGTGTTTTCCGATACTAAAGGACATTCATGAAACATATGGGTGTTTCCACCAATGAGCAATGGATTAATTATCATCAATAGACTCTTAATTCCAGGTTCGTATTGGATTTAAATTCCACCATCTGCCGTGGCGGCATTTGAAGCCATGTCCCAGAACATTATCTGGATTAGCAGTCAGCGAAAATACCACCAGACAAAAACCTTCATGTTATTGTTGACGTCCTTGTTAAGACATGGATTGCTTTTCACCTTTTTACAATTCCTCTTCCACTCAGGATTACACTTTATTTGAGGAGTTTTGACTATCTCCCACAGTAGTTGCCACTGTTCTTCAAATGTCTTGCACTTTAATCTTTTTGACATGTTCACTCAGGCCAAGCCCTTCCTCAGGCCAGTAAAACTATCATTGTCCAACACTAAATCTCTCTTATGTGACTCTGCCTTCGTTGTTAGTCTGAATGTGAAACTGCAACATGTTGTGGTCACTCTTTCTAAGATGATCCTGCACTACAATATGATCTATCAATCCTTCCTCATTACGTAATACCAAAGCCAGTTCTATGGTTGGTTCCATTACATGTTAATCAAAGAAATAATCCATCATATATACGAATCGTTCTTTGATGGATCCCCTTGCCAAATTGATTAATCCAGTCAATTTGCATGCTCACTTTCCCATAATCACTCTTGTGCTCTTGTCTCAAACCATCGTTATTTCCTGGTTCATGCTATTCCCCACTTTGAAAGTAATTTGTCGTGGGTGGGGTAGTTTGAGGGCTGGAAATGCTCCTACCAATAGGTTTCTTTCAATGTGTTTTATTTCAAACCAGACTGATTCATTAGTTTTGTCCCACGTGCTAATATCATTTCTTAATACAACCTGGACATAATCCTTAACGAATATAGGCACTCCATATGCTGTTCCTTCTTGTCTGAATACTGAGTAGCCTTGGAAATTTAACACCCTAATCGTGACCTTCATGTAACCACATTTCAGTCATGCACACCATGCCATACCTATTTATACCTGTTTGCACTATCAGCTCATTCATTTTATTCCAAATACTGCACACATTTAGTTAGAAAATGTTTTAACATAAGTTCTATCGATTTAGCTTGCTCTTTTAATACTTGTGTACACAGGCGCTCCATCATTATTTATTGATCCCTGATAATAGTGAGCCTATCATTTACTCCAACTTTCAACTCAAGTTTTTTAAATTGTTGTGATTAGTTCCCTCAGCATGGTCATTAAAATGGCTCTGCATGTTTATTTGACAAACCTTTACTTTCTGTTCATTTTCTGACCTGCTGCTTTGGTTCCCAACCTCCTGTATCATTAGCTGAAATGTGCACGATCACACCTCCCTTCCAGGATGTTCGGGACCATCCAGTTGAAGTGCACACTTTCCTTTTCGTACAGTTGCCACTTGCCCTGAACGCGATCCGAATAATCCAAAAATCAGAAACCCTCCTCCCAAACTAGTTCTTTGCCACATATTCAACTCGACTATCTTTCTCTTCCTTGTCTTCCTTCCAGATGCCCGGAGAGTAATCCCAAGAATATAATCCTGGAGATCCTGCTTTTAAACTCACTCCTAACTCCCTTAACTTCGTTTTCAGGATCTTTCAAACTTTAACTCTTCTTACCTTTGTCATTGGAGTCAATGTGAACCACGACCGCTGGCTGTTTACCCTCCCACTTCAATATGCACTGAGCATGCTCAGAGACATTCTTGATCGTGGCACCGACCTGCCTTTTTATGAAGAAATCATAGAATCCTAGAATCCCTACGGTGAGAAAACAGGCCATTTCAAACAGCACGTCCACGCTGACATTTTGAAGATTACCCCTTTCTGACCCTTTCCCCTACTCTGTTACTCTGCATTTACCCCTGACTAATGCACCTAAGCGGCACATCGCTGACCACTATTGGCAAAACACAAACAACCCAGACCCATTCCTCTATATTATGTTGAATCTGCTTTCTCACAAGAGATAACGACAGAACTACTGAGCATTTCCAGCAACTTCTGGTTTTGTCACCGATGTTGATTGCATATTGATAAAAACGTGTGCAAAACAGAATTGAAAAAAAAAAGCTGAATTTAAACTCTCAAGAGAAAACTAATTATTTGGTCGTTCAATCATCCCTGTAAAGGCTCATTACATTACTGCTGTTCGGTCCATGAACATCATTTGTTCACTTTCCCAGTCCATGAATAAAGGAGGTTTTTACATCTTTTTTGATATCAGAAAGCTTGGAAACGTTGCACATTTACTCTTTCATATGGGAATGTGATAACATCTCATTCTTTCATCTCAGTCCAAGAACAAAGAATTATTCAAAAAATGCACAAACACATGCACACATATAAACGCATATGCATACACACCTAGACACACACACACATACACACACATATACACACATACACACAATGTAATTCTTTGTCTAAAAATACCATTAACAATGTAAGTAATTGGAATGATAACTGGAAAGAAGGATTTAGGTAAAGGAAGGATGAGAGAAAATGGGGCTTTTTTGGAACAGAAAAGAATATTATATGAACTTACTAAGTTGATCAAATTTATGGAAAGCTATGCAAGGCGGATAAAAGTTATTGTTATGAAGGTGTAGAGATATATGTTACATTTCAGAGAGACGGGAAGCTGGCACAAAGTGTTCTGAAAGAAGTTAAATGTAACATTTTACTGTGAAATCAATAGCTGAGTTGCTACGAAACGAAAACCAATTCAACTTCCGCCAGTTTAAATTTTGCCCCAACACACTGAAATCAATATGAGTTTGAAATACTTGGTGACTTCAAAATCAATGAAATGGTCCGATGTTTATCGGTATAAAACTGGACATTTTGAACATTTATGCGGAGAACTACCAAGGACATCCAAAAAGATAGACTGCAAGTTGAAGGTCTTTCTGAAAGGTACCTGTCTATAAGAGGTTTACACAGCAGAACATCGATGACAACCGAGAGAAAACTCTACAGAGGAAAGTATACAAAGGAGACTCGACAAAGCTGATTGGTTTTGAAACGTGATAATTTTTTGTAAACCTTAATGGGTTTTTTTTGTTTGATCGGACCAGTATTATACGGTGGGAGGTCAAAGATACGTTCAACCGAAGGGAGTTCTAAATAGTTGTTTGTTTTATTATTCTCTGTTTGACTTAAGTAACAAAATTGTTAATTTTACTTTAAATTGTGAACTCTGTAAATGGATCTTTGTGTTTCAAAATTTAACAGATTATGACATGAGGTGAACTTTTTCTGTGTGGCTGGTTTAAATTAGGAGAGGGGTTCACCCTGTGTCGTAAGAGCTTGGGGGCTTTCGTCCACAATATGAACAGGTTTAGACAGATCCAGACTGAGGTTTGAGCAGATTTGAATAGATTTGAGGGATGAAAAGAAAACAAAGTATATTTAAACATTTACACGTTCGTGTCTGAGATCTTTAAATAAAACGTCAGTGAGACAACTTGTTTAATTCCGATGGCTTATGTTTGTTTAAATTAAAAGTGAGAGACATGGCTTTTTAAAAAGTTAAGAGGGTTTTGAAGATGATTCTCAAATTTATCACGAAATCTTAGAAGGAAAGATAAAGACCAAACTTTTGGAATTAGCAAGGAAGTTAGATTTAGATTTACCCAATGACAGAAGTAAAGCTGAAATTGCCTGGGAATTTCTGACATACTAAGGTGTGCCAAAACACAGAAAAGTGCAGTAGAGTGAGAAAAAAAACTGAAACTATAATTGAGGAAAATGCAGTTTAAAAATAAACAAAGGGAGAGAAAGAGAGAGAGAGAGAAGAAACAGAAAGCAAGACAGAACAGAGAGGGAGAAAAAAAGAGAGAAGGAGAAGGTTCTTACCTGACCATAAAGAGAGAGAATTTGAACTTGAGAAGTTGCGATTCAGTCAGCAAAGTCACATTAAAAAGATGGAGATTAAAAGAGACGATCGTGTTATATGCAACTATGTCAATACTCTGCAACATTTTAATGAGAAAGATGCTACATGCCTTCTTTATCGCATTTGAAAAATTGGCTAGGCATTTGGAGTGGTCCAAGGATTTATGGGTAATGCTAGTTCGGACTAAAGTGGTAGGCAGGGCGACTGAGGTATTTTCTCCCCTGTCAGATGAGGGGTCAGGAGATTCTCAAGACATCAAACAAGCTCTTTTAAGTGCTCACGAATTGCTACCAGTATCATATAGATAGCAGAAACATAAAGATGTAATCAGGTCAGACTTATGTTGAGTTTGAAATCATTGAACATAGGCATTTTGATAGATTGATGCTTACTTTACAAATAGATATGACCTATGAGGCTCTAATGGAAATTATTCTGCTGAAGGAATTGAAAACCTCAGTTCCAGAGATGATAAGAATTCACGTGGAGGAACAGAAAGTTCAGAAATTGAGAAGGGTAGTAGAATTAGCAGATGAATACATGTTGCTGCTTAAGACAAGCTTCCAACCAGAATTTCGTCCTGTGAAGGATCGCATTTGGGAGATGTGGAGATACTACACTGTAAAAGAAACAGTAGAGAATAAGAGTTTACCACAGGTTAAAGAAGATGCCAAAGAGGCCTCAGGTGCTTTCACTTAATAGAGTGGGGCATTGAAATCTACAGTGCCGGTGGTTTCAGAAGGGCATTGGGAAGAGATGTTTTTGCTGCCATAAGAAGGGATTTGTCTGGTCACAGTGCTGATCATTAAGAAAGAGATTGTGAGGAAAGATGTGGCAAAAGAAGGTAAGCCAGTGGCATTAGTGAAAGTCTTAAAGGAAACCCCAACAGGAACCGAAGAGCCTGCAGTAAATTACACAGCCTCGGCAGAGAATGGACATGGAGTTAATACCTGATCTTTTTAAAAATTCGCCTCTGTGAGTAAACTTTACTTAGAAACAACAGGGGGAGAAGGAGAATAAGTTATAATTTTGAGAGATATATGATCTAACCAGTTTCTAATAGTAAGAGATGAGCAAATTTGCAGTATTTCTGACCTGTAACCTGAGAGTGTCATAGTTTGGGCGATAGATGGACAGAAATTTAGCGTTCCTCTCCATAAGATCAGGTTGGAGTGCCTTCTCAAGTCTGGGGAAGTAACCGTGGGAGTGACTGACAGAGTGTGAGTTCCAGGAATCCAGTTTGTTCTCGAGAATGATTTAGCAGGGTCCAGGTTGGGAGCGATACCTCTTGTTGTGGAGAAGCCCAAGAAGGCCAAGAAACTGAGGAGTCAAAACAGAAATATACTGGTATTTTCCCAGACTGTACAGTAACCAGATCCCACTATCATAAGTCACGGCAGGAAGTATAAACTAAAGACAAGATGAAGGAGTTAAGGTTCAGTTAGCTGACATCCTGTTTGACGTAATGGTGCAGGGAAAACATGAACAAACAGAGGGTCATACAAAGGTGTTTAGTCCTGAAAGACTAAGAGATTTGCAACAGAGAGGCAAGGTGATAATATATATATATATATATATATATATATATATATATATATATATGTGTGTGGATGCGTACTCTGAAAGTGAGGCAGAGATATTCCTGAGGATTATTATCAGAAATAGGAAACTAAAACGGAAATGGAGACTACGGCAAGTTAGTGCAGAGGAGTAGTGTGCTGAAGTGCACCAGATTGTGTTGCTGGTAGCATAGAGGCAGGAGGTGTTACGGGTAGCACGTGAACTACCTGTGGGAGGTCACCGAGGGGTACAAAAGACTCAGGCTAAGGGACAAAAATATTTTTATTGACCTGGAATGCACAAAGATATGGTTAACTTCTGGCATACATGTCATACGTGCCAAATAGTAGGCAGACCACAGGCAGTAATGAAACTAGCACTTCTGTCGCCAATTCCCACATTTAGAAACCCATTCATGTGGCTTATAAATTAGTGACCCTCCGGAAAAGTAAAGGAGAGAAAGAATTGGAGAAACAGGTGCTAGTTTCTGCCCCACAGAGTGAGGAATCAATTCCAAATGTTGTGGATTTTGATGTGCCTCAAAATATGTTAAAAATGTAGAAATCCTTGAGCAGTGGGATAGGTACGTAAACAATCTGCCTCAGGAGCATAGTACGCAGTTGAAAAGTTTGTTATTGCAATATGTGGACGTATGTAAGAATCATATGGGGAGAACTAATGCCATTGTACCTGAAGTAGAGGTATGGAGTACTATTCCGATAAATCAACACCCCTATCGGCTTAATTCTTTCAAAGCCAGACAGGTCGAGAAGAAGTGGAGGCTATGCTCAAAGAAGTCATTATCGAACCTAGCCAGAGCGAGTGGAGCTCGCCGATTATCTGCATTCCCAAACCGGATAGGAATCAATGATTTTGGTTAGATTATTGGGAGGTCAACACTGCTACAAAATCAGACTTATATCCAATACCGACATTGGAAGACTGTATCGAGAAAGTTGGACAAGTCAGTTACATCACGAAGTTGGGCTTAATGCGTGGTTTCTTGTAGGTACCTTTATCAGAGACGATAAAATAAATGTCTGAATTGTTACGCCAAATGGACTGTATCAATTCAAAGTGATGCCCTTTGGAATGAAGAACACACCCAACACATTCCAAAGACTCATGAACAGAGTTGTGGCCTGATTAATAAACTGTGCAATCCGTTTGGACGATGTAGTGATCTTTAGTAAGTCCTGGAAAGATTACTTGGTACAGTTGGCAGAGCTCTTTGAATGAATACGCGAAACAAAACTGAATTCACGAAAGCAGACGTGATGTTCTTGGGACAAACATCGGTCATGGAAGGTTGATCTCATGGAACACAAAGATAAAAGCTACCCAGGAGTTTCCACGACCAACCTCGAAGTAAAAGGTGCTTTGCTTCTTAGGAGTCAACAGAATCTATCGGAAGTTTGTTCCAAACGTCAGCAGTGTAGTGGCACCATTAACCGACTTGCTGAAGAAGAACACAAAGTTTTGATGGACAGAACAACGCCAGGAGGCGATCATTAAAAAGAAATATTGACCACCAAACCAGTTTTAGATACACCAAACTTTCTAAACCTTTCAATGTTGCCATCGACGCTAGTGACATAGGAGTTGGAGCTATACTGCTACAGGAAGACATGGGATTGTACTTTTCAAAGAAACTCAAGATCCACCAAAGAAAATATTCCATGATTGAAAAAGAACTATTGAGTTTGGTGCTCGACTTATGACATTTTAATGTGTACTCACAAGTAGCGTGTTGGAGACGGTTGTGTACACGGAGCCCAATCTGCTTACATTCTTTGAAAGCTTTAAAGATTATTTCATTGCAGCCTTAAGTTACACACTTTTAGTTTAAAAATTGGACATGTAGCATGTCGTAAGAATGTAATCACAGATGCGTTCTCACAGATTTAACTAATAAAGTTTAGACGAGCTTTGTAATTATTCAATGTAAAATATCGGTATATTGGGAAAGGTTAAGGTGAACTTAGATTTCAGTTATCTGTATGTTATGGTAATGTGTTTAAAGAATAGAAAAAAACAAATGAGACCGTATTTTCATTATGATCGTTCTTTTTTTGAGAGAGAACGTGCTATGAACGTGTAAAGGGTACTGTACCTTTAAGAGAGTTGACGAATTTACAAGCACAGTGAGTTTTGGAAAATTTACAATGTAACATTTGGTCCAGCAGCTGGCAGTACCTGGGATGCTATGAGACAAAAAATAAAATCAAATTTGGTCAATCTGTTTAAATTATGTACTAAGAAACTAAACTACAATCGAGTTTAAATTTGGCAGTTGGCAATATTATAAAAAAATGAAGTGACCCGATGCTTTGGGGGATAAGGCTGAAAAAAAATTGACCAGTTCGGGGAGAACTGCCACGCAACCAACATCTGCAGACTGCCCAGAGAACAGCTCTCTTAAATTCACCTATATGTATCAATTACCTGTGAAACAGAAACACTACAGAGAAGAAAAGAAGACAGAGGAAGATACAAAGAGAAGATTCGACAGCTGGCAGGTTCTAAAATTTGTCTACTTTGGTAAATCTGAATTAAGGGTTTTATACGATCAGTATTGTAGAAGAGAAAGTAAAAGCTAGGTCAGAGAATGGAGTTGCAAATAGTTGTAAGGCAATTATTCCCTGTTAGACTTTAAAAAAAAACAGTTGTTAATTTTTACTTTAAATGCTGACCTTTACGATGGTTCTTGGACTTCAGAATTTTTACAGATTACAGCACGAGCTAAAACTTTTCTGTCTTGCGAGTTTAAATTAGCGTGCGGGATGGGGGGGGGGTGTTGTTACCCCGTGTTGTAACATATTAACTCTGATTTTTCTGCACAGATGCTGTCAGACCTGCTGAGCTTTTCCAGCACCTTTCTGTCTTAGCTCTTGACTTTCTTATGTGTATCATTGACAGACATGACTGAAGTGCTGGAGGACACGAAGGCGGCTAATGTTTTTACATTATTTGTAATACGGCTGCAAGGAAAACCCAGGGAACTACAGACCAGTGAGTTTGATGTCAAGGATGGGTGAGTGTTTGTAAGAGATTCTGAGAGGCAGGATTTACATGCATTTGGAAAGGCAAGGACTGATTAGGGATATTCAGCACGGCTTTGTGTCTGGAATTCCACCTCTCACAAACTAGATTGCAGTTTTCGAAGAGGTGATCAGGAAGATAGATGAAGTTAAAGCAGCATGCGTTGTCTATGTGGACCTCAGTGAGGCCCAACAAGGTTCCTCATGGTAGCCTGGTTCATAAGGTTACAATCACGGGATCAGTGGGAGCTAGCCAAATAGAAACAACATTGGCTTGACAGGAGGAGGTAGATGATGCTGGGAAAGATGTGTTGTCCAAATTGGAGGCCCGTGACCAGTGGTGTACCACAAGGAACAGCCTGCTGCTGTTCATTGTTTTTGTAAATGATTTAGATGGGAATATAGGAACCGTGGATAGTAAGTTCGTAGAAAGACCCCCCAGAATTGGTGCTAATAGTGGACAGTGAAGACGGTTATCTTAGAGAACAATGAGATTGTGATCAACTGGGAAAGTAGGCTGATGATTGGCAGGTCGAGCTTCATAAATGTGAGGTGTTACATTTTATTGGACAAACTACGGCAGCATTTATACAGTTAATGGTAGGGCATTGGTGAGTGTATTCGAAAAGAGACACCCAGGCTGCAGGTACATAGTTCATTGAAACTGGAGTCGCAGGTAGACAGTGCTGTGAAGAAGGCGTTAAGCACACTAACCTACGTCAGTCAGAGCATTGAGTACAGAAATTGGGACATCATGTTGTGGCTGTACAAGGGCACATTTGGAGTACTCAGTACAATTATTGTCGCCCTGCTGTACGAAGGATGTTAGAACCTGGAAAAGGGACAAAGTATTTAAAATGATGTGACGGAGACGGGAGGTTTTGAGATATATGGAGAGGCAGGGATTTTGTTCCTTTTGTGTCGGAGGCTGAGGGGTGACCTTACAGAGGTTTATAAAATCAAGAGTGGCATGGATAGGACAAATAGACAAGGTCTTTTGCCCAGGGTGGGAGTGTCCAAAATCAGAGAGGATAAGTTTAAGTTGAGAGGGAAGAGATTTAAAAGAGATCTAAGGGCAGCTGTTTCTCACTGAGATTGGTGTGTGTATGTATTAAGCTGTCAGAGGAAGAGGTATTAGAGAGTGCAATTACAACAATTGAAAGACAATCTGATGTGTACATAAACAGGAAAGGTTTGGAAGTTTAGGAAACCTGGTGAGCATGGGCGAGTTGGGTCAAAGGGTCTGTTTGCATGTTGTATGACTCTAAGAGTCTATGGCTCGAGACCTACTCTTTCATCATTAATTCTTCATTGCACTCAATTCATTTCCAAGTCAAAGCTCCTCTGTAAATACTTTCAATGATATAACTCGCTGAACTTTCTTAAATACAGAATTCCTTACATTGATGTAGTGCTGTACGCCACAGCACTAGCAGCAGCTGAAGCAGCATTATATTCAAACACAATCTGTAACTTTTTGACTGGGATAATCCCTCAGTCGACCATTTCCACCAAGCTGACAACTCTGACATCTCCCTGGCAAAGCGGAAAATTACTCTTCCAAGTCCAGTTCTCAAAGAAAGAAATAGTTATAATCTGACTAATTATCAAACCCTCAGTGTCTTCACAAAAGTCAAATTAGTGCGTTTTTTCTCTGATAGAGCTGTCAAGCAGCACATAAATAAACTGCTCAGTGTGGTATCTGATAGGTCCCCATATGGACATGGTGCTGTTGGGGAAATGTCACTAGATTACTAATCCAGACCAGGCTGATGCTCTGGCAGCTGGTGAAAGTTAAAACAATTAATAAAATATCAAGATTTAAAATTTGGTGTCAGTAACAGTGACCTTGAAGCCAATGTCAATTGTAAACATCAATTTCCTTCCCCAATGTAATTTCAGGAAGTGAATCTCCCATGCTTTCCTGGTCTGGCCTACAGGTGACTCCAGACACCTGACATGTGATAAGCTCTTCAATGGTCTCTAAAACAGACAAGCAAAACATTCAAATGTATCAAACTGCTCTGAGGCTTGGAAGGATAAAACCGACAGAAAGCTCGGTATTGGAAAGGGGAATGGGAAACACAGTCCTGTTGACACTGCAGAGATCTCCTTCCTAACATCTGAAATTCTCTGACAGCTGTAATCCAGCTGTCTCCTGATCCCTTTAGTGTCCAGAAATCCTTATTTATATTCAGTGTCCTGGCTTCCACAGCCTTATGTGAGAGAGAAGTCCCCAGGTTCATCAGTCTGTGAGTGCAGACATTTATTGTCATCTCAATGCAGATTGACCTGCCTGCACCTAATACTGTGGCTACTTGTTTTAGACGTCCCAGCCAGGGGAATTACCATCCCTGCTTCCAACTTGTCTCGCCCTATCTGGGTTTTATATATTTCATTGAAATCTCCATTCGTTTTCCTAAAGCACATGGATGACAGGCCCAATCCAGTCAATGCAAGATCTGCCGCACCACAAGCCAGTGATCCTAGAGATCAGTCTGGTCATCCTTCACTGCTCTCCATCAATGTTAGGTTTGTTCTTTATGAGGTACGGAGACCAAAACTGCACAGAATACTGCACAATGTTCGAGATGGGGTCTCACCAAGGCCCTGTACAGCTGCAGTAAGACACCCTTACTCCTGGACTTAAATCTCCCTGAAATGAAGGTCAACACAACATTTATCTTCCTAACTGCTTTCCCTCCTGCAATATTGCTGTCAGTGACTGGTGTACAAGGAGATCCAGGTCCTTTTCAATGGTACAGCTCTCCTCTTGGGTCTGTGTTCACTGGTCAGTGTGCTAATACCATTCCCAGTATTGCCTTCTGGGTTCAGAACTCACTGCCCTGCATCGACCTCGGAGAGCTGCACAGAAGAAACAAAGCCAGAACATAAATCCCTTTAAAGATCAACATGTTTCAACGAATCCCTTTTCAAATGATAGGTTGCTGTTCTATTGTTCCCACCAAAATACACACCGTCAAATCCACCCCCACTGCTCTCCATCTGCCACGTATTTGCCCATTCACTCCACTTGTTTCAATCACCTTGTAGCTTTTCTACATCCTCCTCACCCACGCACAATCCGACTTCGTTTAGTGTTTGCAGCAGTTTTGGGAATATTGCATTTGGTTCCCTCAACGAAATGTTTGACATGCATTTGGAACAGCTGAGACCCAAGCACCGATCATTGCGACACACCATGTTCCTTCTACTTCAAAGCATATGGCTTTATTCATGTTCACTGTTTCCTGTCAGCTCTCCTATTCTAAAACCATGTTGATATTTTAGCCCCAATCCTGTAACATTTGATTTTGCATACTAGGCCAGAGTCTGTACCAAGATCTTTCTGAAAATCTGAATGCATTGCATCCATTGCTTCTCTGTTTGTATCAACAAGTCATTTTCTCAAATGATTCCCATTTCATGTTGACCCATTACATAAAATCTATGAGCAACAATATGATCAGGGCTGATCCTTTCATGGCCTCAGCTCCACTTACCCGTCCGTTCTCCATAACCCATTGTTCCTTTAATGCTCAAAAAATTATCTATCTGAGCTTCAAAAACATTCAAAGATAAAGCCTCAACTATTTCAGTGGGCCGGAATTCCACAGATTCACAACCTTCTTGGTCAAGAAGTTCCTTCTCAATTCAGTCCTAAATCTGTTCCACCTAATTTTGAGATGTTGTCCTCTTGTCCAAGTTTCATCTGCTACTGGAAACATCCTCTCTATTTCTATCGTATCTATTCCAATCATAATCATATATGTTTCTACCAGATCCTCCCTCATTGTTTCAAATTCCAATCAATATATAATTCCAGTCCACTCCGTCTCTCCTCATAAGCCAACCCCTTCAACTCCAGAACCAACCTAGCGAACAAATGCATCCATTGTAGCCAGGACATCCTTTCGCAAGTAGGGAGACCAAAACTGCACACAGTATTGCAGATGTGACCTCCCCAGCACCCTGTACAGCTGCAACACAACCTCCCTGTGTTTAAACTCAATCCTTTTCGCAATGAAGGACACAATTCCATTTGCCTTGTTAATTATTTGTTGCACCTGCAGGCCAACCTCTGTGATTCATGCACAAGAACATCCTGGTCCCTCTGCACAGACGCATGCTGCATTTTTTTTAACAATACAAATAATAGTCTTTTTTATCTGGTATTCCTACCAAAATTGATGACTCCATCTTCCAGATCTTTCCCCACTCACTTATAATATTTATGTCCCGTTGTAAAGTTTATCAGTCCCCTGCACACTTTGCTCTGCCACTTATTTTAGTATACGCTGCTACCGTTGAGCCACTACACGTGGTCCCCAACTCCAAAACGTCAATGTAAGCTGTGAATCATTGTGGTCCCAGCACTGTTCCCAGAGGCACACCACTAGTCACTGATCAGTAACCAGAAAATCACTCATTTATTCCCACTCATTGCTTCGTGTTAGTTAACCAATCCTCTACCCACGCTAATGCATTAACCATAATGCCATGCATCTTTACCTGATGCAGCAACTTTTTTGGCGGCACTGTGTCGAATGCCTTTTGTAAATCGTGGTACACCACATCTACTGTGTCTCCCTGGTCATAATGTCTTCATAGATTTCTAGTAAATTGGTTAAGCATAACCTGTCTTTCATGTACTAATGTTGTGTCTGTCCAACGGGACAATTTCTATCTAGATGCATGCTATTTATTCCTTGATTACAGATTGACGTATTTTCCCCACTGTACATGTTAGGCTAACCAGTCTATAATTCGCCACTTTTCCCCTACTTCCCTTTTTAAACAGTGGTGTCTGATTTCCTGTTTTCCAATATGCTGGAACTGCATCAGAGTCCAGTGAATTTAGAAATGTTTCCACAAATGCAATTGCTTTTTCTCTCACGATTCTGTTCGTACCCTGGCATGCATTGCATCAGGTCCTAGAGACTTACCTACCTTTAGATCCATTACCTTTCCCAACACTATCTCTCTCGTGGGGATGGTTATTTCCAGGTCCTCACCTACCTTCCTTCTTTGACAATTACTGGCATGTTATTCGTGTCCTTCACTGTGGAGGCAGAATAAATATCTGTTCCATTCCTCGGCCATTTCCTCATATCCCATTACTGAATCCCTTTTCTCACCCTCTAAAAGACCAATGCTCACCTGAGCCACTCTTTTCGTTTTATATATTTATAGAATCTTTTGCTATCTGTCTTTATATTCTGTGGTAGATTACTGTCATAATCTATCTTATGTTTCTTGATAGTTTTTTTTGTTGCTCTTTTGACCTCTAACGTTTGCCCAATCTTTTAGTTTCGCACTAGTCTTTGCCATTATTCATGCCATTTATTTAATTTTGATAGCCTCCCTTATTTACTGAGATATCCTTGGCAGCTTGCCCTTTCTCCTACAGTCCTTTCTATTTCACTGTTATATGCTGCGGCGGAGCACTTGGAGAAATTGCTTTGAAAGCCATCCACTGTTCATATACAGTTCCACCGTAAAGTATTTGCTTCCAGTTAACATTAGCCAACTCTTCCCTCATCCTATTGTTGTCTACTTTATTTAAGCACAGGGGCCTGTTATTGGACTTTACCTTCTCACCTTCCATCTCTATTTTAATTTCAACAAAACTTTTAGTCCCAATAATTTCTCCCAAAGAATGTATTTATTAAGTTCATTATTTTTCTCACGAGACTTAGGTTTTCCAGTCTTGCTGGGAAGATTTGATTTGTTTTCTTCTGTGAAGACATAACTGAAGTAATTGCTTCATAGTTTTGCTATTGCTCTGTTCTCTATTCTCCTTCCTCTGGGTTCAGACTGCAACGAAGCTGCACTTGTTTTCTCTTACCTTTTCCATTGACAGCTCACCTTAATAAATATTGTTAATATTCTTTGCAGAAACACATCAATTCATGCCCACACCATACAATCATAGGAACATAGTCTTTGTACTGTGCCTTCAGAAATACAGCACAGTCTACAGTAGTCCCACTCTCCTCCATAAAACCTGTAGCATGGCATGTTATAACACGTCAAAAGCTCGTCCAAGTCCTATTTAGCTGTTTTGTGATTACCATAACAACTCCCCTCGCAGGAAGTACATTCCAGACCCCAACACCCTCTGGGTGAAAAACAGTCTGCAAATCCTCTCTAGTCCTCAAGCTTTTCACTTTAGAAGTGTGTTCCCCTGTTTTTTTCCCCATTGACTAAAAGGAACAGCTGCAATCTATCCACCCTGTCCATGCCCCTCATAATCTTATCCGTCTGAATCATGTCCCCCTCAGCCTTCTCTGCCCCAAACTAAACAACCCGAGCTTATCCAGGCTCTCTCCATTGCTGATATGCTCTATCCAGCGAACATCCTGGTGAATCTCCTCTGCACGCCCTCCAGTACAAGCACATCCTTCCTGTAAGTTGGCTCCCAGAACTCCACACAGTATTCTATCTTGGCCGAACCAAAGTCCGGTATAGCTAACATAATCTATGTCCCGATGAGTAAAGGTTATTTACTACTCTCAATGCCTTCTGAACTAACTTATTACTATGTTCAGTCACATTCAGGGATGTGTGGAGAAGCACACCCTCTGAGCTACTTAGTGTGCTGTCATTCATTGAATACTCCCCTGTCTTCTTCCTTCAACCAAAGTGCATCACCTCATATTTATCAGGGTTACATTCCATCTGCCTTTGATCTGTAAATCTGACCATTCCATCTGTATCTTCCTGTAACATAAGGCCTTCCCCCTCACTGTCAAACACCTGGCAAATTTTTGTGTCAAAGATATACTTACTAATCAAACACTCGCCACCCTCTCCACATTCACATCTACATCATTTATGAATACCACAAAGAATAAGGGACACAGCACTGATCCCTGGGGTACACCAGGGACACTGGTCTCCAGACGCACAAACATCCTTCTCCCACCATCCTCTTTCTCCTGCCTCTAAGACCATTTGAATGTAATTTACCAAGTTACCGTTGATACCATGAGATTGCACTTTCTTTATCATGTGAAGCTTTGTCAAAGGTGTTGCTGAAAACGAAAACATACAAGCGACCTCCTCGAAAAAATTCAATTGAATTCATTCGGCTTGACTACCCTCGAATAACTTCATGCTGATGATCCTTGATCAAACATTGTCTCTCTCAATGAAGATCAATTGTCTTTTTCCCTGTTTTCCCCAATAGTTTCCCTGAAACATATCTGATACTCACTGATCTATTGTTTCTTGGTCTACCTGCACCAATCCTTTCTGTAAAGGGTGCTCTCCATTACTCTGGCAACTCCTCTGTGACCAGATTCAACTCAAACGATTGAGTCAAGGCATTTCCTCGATTGTCTCCTACTGCAGCTTGTGATACATCTCTTCCAGATCTGGAGACTAGTCCAATTTTACTCCAACCAAAACCATTATTTCCTGCTCGCATCTTATATCAATCTGCTCAAGAGCTTTCCAGTCCGGTCTTTTTGAAATATGCACCTGCCTCTTTTTTCTCCCAGGTAAATCGGATGCGAAGCTCTCATGTCACAATCTGTCAATCTTCTCCAGCTTCACACACAGATTGCCCCCTTGATGTCTAATGGGCCCTAATTATACCCTGGCTATTCTGTTCTGCTTGATGTTCTTGTGGAATATCTTGGGATTCTCGCTAATATTGCTCTCACTTGTCAATGCCCATGTTCGTCACTCCTCTCTGTGTGATTTTTTTAAAGTTTCATTTCGATCACCTCTCATTCTTTGAAACTCTCTGGAACACAGACGGAGTACCCTCATCAGACAATCTTAACATCTGAGGGATTAATCTCGAGAATGTCCTTGCAGACCTTACAGTGTTTGTATAAATAACAGACATTGCCTGCCTTTCATTAAATCATTTTAATGTACTTTTCAAATTCACTGAAGCCAACTTTATCCTCGTATCTTAATGGCTTGCATGACCTAGGTATGTACCAGTAAAATAAGGATCAACTGCTTTGTGTTCAGATGTCATTTAAATTCAAAATATAAAGATCACTATTTCCAAAAGCTTCTTTACAACAAAGTCTTCAATTAGCTCTTCTGATCACAAATCACCAATTCCAGAACAGCCTGATCTCTACTTGGTGCGCAACATATCATTAAAGCAACACATCTCAGAGACGCTTATGTAATCCATTTTCCCAGCATGAACATTCACTTAGATTAACAACTCTTAAGATTTAACTCGAAGCTGTCCATTATTACTGCAGTATCCACAAACTTGTATGTCTAATTTCCTGTTTTGGACCATAAACATTTCTATCACAATTTTGACTTTGATATGTAACTCTCATCAATGTTTGCTTCTCCTTGCTGTTTCTAAGCTCCACCTTACCAGATTCTGAGTGACATGGGGTCTGGCGAGGTTAATGGTAGATTCAGGCGAAATGTTTGGCGAGGCATATCTCAACATTGATATTATCTCGCCACACCTTACCTGTTCTTCTCACGTGTCGTTGTGACATTATCACCAGATGTCGCGTTATGCTGGTGGAGTAAAGAAGAACAATAAACATTTAACTATGCTGTGTATTCCCCCAGACAGCTGAGAGTGCTCTAACCTGGGTGGGAACCTTACAGCAGGCTGATAAAGTGTTCCTGCTGCTGTACAGGGTCTTAGTGAGATCACATCTGGAGTAGTACACACAGATTTAATCTCCTCACTGAGGAAAGAATGTTGGAATGAATGCAAAGATTGTTCCCAGAACTGATTTCTGCAACAAAGGTGTTAATTATAGAATCCTGAAGTGTGGTAGCAGGCCATTTGACCCATCGACTCCACACTGATCATCCAAAGATCATCCCATCCAATCCCCACCACCTACCCCACCCAATCTTTATAACCTGGCATTTTCCATGGCTGATGCACCTAGCCTCCACATCCCCTGACATTTTGGATAATTTAGCGTGGCCAATCCACCTTACCTGCACATCTTGGGATTGTGGGAGGAAACTGGAGACGGAAATTGAACTGGGATCACTGGTGCAGTGAGGCAGCAGTGCTAACCACTGAGCTACCCAATGTGGGCAACACAACTTGCCTGCATATTTCAGCCCATAAAAAGTGAGATTTGAACAGGGAGATTCCATAAGACCCCAGATATATCATTGAGCAACAGGAGGTGGACATTAAGATCTTGAGCGCTTGGTCAGAGACAGGAGCAGAACATGCAAGTCCACTGAGACTATAATGTAGGAACGCCAGGAGGACATTGAGCCCAGAGAGTGTGTAAAGTAGGAACAGAATGAGTCCAATCAGCTACTCATGCCTCTTACACAGCAATTGGAGCAGATCTTTTACAGAGATCTGTAACAGATCTTCCCTTCCACCATGTGTGAGCCCTTGTGGAAAGACAAAGCTGCGAAGGCCGCAGTGCATGTTTGGGAAAATATGCGTTTGTAAAATTGCCATTCAGGTAATGCACAATGGAACAGTGAACAGAACGCAAATACGCCCTTGAATAGAAGCAGAGGGAGTTAGACCATACAACATACAACATAGAACATTACAGCGCAGTACAGGCCCTTCGGCACTCGATGTTGCGCCGACTTGTCATACCAATCTGAAGTCCGTCTAACCTACACTATTCCATGTACGTCCATATGCTTGTCCAATGACGACTTAAATGTACTTAAAGTTGGCGAATCAACTACCATTGCAGACAAAGCATTCCACAACGTTACTACTCTCTGAGTAAAGAAACCACGTCTGACATCTGTCCTATATCTATCACCCTTCAATTTGAAGCAATGCCCCCTCGTGCTGGTCGTCACCATTCTTGGAAGAAGGTTCTCCCTGTCCACCCTAGCTAACCCTCTGATTATGTTATATGTTTCTATTAAGTCACTTCTCAACCTTCTTCTCTCTAACGAAAACAACCAAAAGTCCCTCCGCCTTTCCTCGTAAGACCTTCCTCCTTACCAGGCAACATCCGAGTAAATCTCCTCTGCACCTTTTCCAAAGCTTCAACATCCTTCTTATAATGCGGTGACCAGAACGGTACACAATATTCCAAGTGCGGCCGCACTAGAGTTTTGTACAGCTGTAGCATAACCTCATGGGTCCAGAAGTCGATTCCTCTATTAATAAAAACTAAAACACTGTATGCCTTCTTAACAACCCTGTCCACCTGGGTGACAAAGTTCAAGGATCTCTGTACCTGAACACCGAGATCTCTCTGCACATCTACATTACCCAGAAACTTTCTGCAACTGTAATACTATCCTTGACCAACAATACTACACATCCCCCTCTTTTACATTCTTCTCTGTTCTTACTGAAACATCTAAATCCTGGAACCTGCAACCCCCATTTCTGTCCCTCCTCTATTCGGGTCTACGGAATGGCCATAAAAACGAATTCCCAGGTACCAAGCCATGCTGCAAGTTCAACCACCTTAATCCGGATGATCCTGGCGTTGAAGTTGACACACTCCAAACCAACTTCTTTCTTGCCGGTGTCATCTTGCATCCGTGAAACTTGATTTTGTACCTCCCTACACTCAACCTTTTCTTTACTTGAACTACAATTTTGGTTCCCATCCCCCTGCTGGACTAGTTTAAACACACCCCAATAGCCTTAGCGAATATCCCCCCAGGATATTAGTAACCGTCTGCTTCAGATGAAGACCATTCGGCTTTTAGAGGTCCCACCTACCCCAGAAAGAGCCCCAATTATCCAAGAATCCAAAACCCTCCCTCCTGCACCATCCCTGTGGCCACATGTTCAACTGCTCTCTCTCCCTATTCCTTGCTTCCACTAGCACCACAGCAGGGTGGGAATTTGAAAGGACGCATGGATGTGTATTACGACCGTGTCGTCCAAACGAATGGATTTCAGATTGAGCTGAAGAAGAGCAGAGACGTGGAAGAGTTAATGATGTTCATGAAGTGCAATTAGGCTGACATGGTGATTACGGTGATATGTGGCTAATAACACATCACGAGGTGAATAATGTCAATATAGTTATGACGTGCCTTTTCAGACATAGACAATTGCCAGGGAGGAGATTGAATCAGTGGCGAGTCATTTTCTCCCAGCACGTGGTCGATGATGCCTTCCAACTCATCTCATCCACTTTCCTCAATTCCGCTCCCAAAACCCTTCCCTCAAACTATGACGAGGACGGAACTCCCTTCTAAATCACTTTAAAACCCAGCAGTGTCTATCGACATCATGTCATCCTCCCGTATTTCCGTCAGCTGCAAATGAATCCCACCAACTAAGATGTGTTTCCCTCCCCACCCCTATCCATTTTCTCCAAAGATCTTTCCTTCTTTGACTCCCTTGTCAAGTGCACGCCCCCACCAAACCGCCGTCCCCTCCCAGCAACCTTCTCATTACAACACGGGATTTGAAAAACATCCACCCACACCTCCACACCTCAACTCTTTGCAAGGCCCCAAAGGACCATTCCATGTCCATCAGTGTTTCACCTGCATTTCCACCATGTCATTTACTTATCCATTGCTCTTTTTGCGAGTCTCCTCGACATTGAGGAAATTGGATGCATAATTACAGACCACTTTGGAAAATATCTCCGGGACACCCGCACCAAACAACACCTCTGGCTCCTGGTCGAATACGTTAACTCTCCCTCCCACGCATCCAAATTCATTCAGTTCCAGGACTTCCGCCGCTCTTATGAACTGTCCTGTCTGTCCATCTTCCTTCCCACTTATCTGCTCCACCCTGCGCTGCGACCTATCATCAACATCCCCACCTCTATCCACCTAACACACTCACAACTACCTTGTCCCAGCCACACCCGCGCCCATTTGTCTCTCTATCGCTCGGTTCACAAGCGTCTTTCTGATAAGGGCTCGTGCCCGAAACGTCGATTGTCCTGCTCATTCGTTGCTTCGTATCCTGCTGTGCTTTTCTAGTATCACACTTTCGACTCAGTGGCGAGGCAGTGGATTTTGAGTTTGGGACTGAAGTCAGAGGTTTCAGTTTTGCAATGATTCAATTGTAAAAAATGTCTGCTCCAACAGGACTGGATGTCATGAGCAAGTGAGACGAAGTTAAGCCTGTGGAGGTGACCATCTTGAATTTCCACAGACATATATCAGGGTGCAGTACGGCAAACGGCTGAATAAGAGGCCCTGGATTGAGGCTTGGCTGACTGGCAGAAGGCAAACAGTTGGGTAAAGGGGTCTCTTCCAGGATGGCAGCCCGTGACTAATGGAGTTCAGAGGAGTCAGTGTTGGCACCACAACTATTCACATTATGTATGGATGATCCATTCAAAGGAACTGAGGGTGTTGTTGCTCCATTTGAAGAAGACACAATGATAGGTGGAAGGGCAGATCTTATTGATGAAGCGGACATGCTGCAGAATGACTTGAACGGACTGAGTGCTTCGAAAAAAATAGTTGCAATTGGCATACTTTGTGGAAAATATGTGGTCATTTGTTTGGTGGAAAGAGTAGAGGCAGAGACAATTTCCTGAAAGCAGAAAGATTTCAAAGTTCAATTTTCTCTTATGTTCAGCATGCAATTTCAGTTTGTGATGAAGAAGGCAAATACAATGTAGGCTTCTGTTCAAGCTAATGAGAATGAACGGACAGAGGCTTACACCTCAGTCAATAGGAGGCTCTGGACAGATGCATTTGGAACATTGGGAGTAGGTTTTGGCCCATATCTAAGTGATGATATGTTTTGAGTGATGGAGAGGAGGATTATAATGGCTGACTCAGTGGTGAGTACTAATGCCTTGCAGCCTCAGCGATGTTGGTTCAATATATACTTTGGACGACTGTGAATTTGGAGTTGGTGCACACTCTCCGTTTCAGCCTGGGTTTCCTCCACAGACTAAAGATGTGTGGCTGACATTCTTTGATCGTGGGAAATGCAAAGTGAAGGAATTGGGTGGAGGTGTGAGTTTGGGTGTGATTCTCTTCGCAGGATTAGTGGGGATTTCTTGTTCCGAATGGCCTGTTTCCACATTGTCGGTATTCCATAAGAACAACGTTGATCGCAGGGATTTAGGCCTTGTCATAAGAATTTTTTTTAAAGGAGATGACAGCTTCCATATAAACACATGGTTTCAAGTGAATGTCTTGAACGATATAGGGAGTGGAGAGGCATTCTTAAGGAGGACATCATAAAGGTCAATCGAGAATATGAGATAGCCTCAAAACATAAAGTTAAATATAATCTGAAGAGATTCTACAAGTACATCAAGAACTTGAGAGCAAATAGGACCACTTTAATATGAAAAAAGCTCACCTTTGTCTTGAATCTCAGCAGATGGAGAGACATATAATGTTCACTTCACGTCAGTTTACACCTTGGAGAACAGAATGGCGGGTACAAATGAATATTGATGGTTTGACAGAAGTTCACATTGAAAAGGGAATGTGGTGGAGGACATGGAAAATATGAAGTTGGATATTTCTCTGGGATTCGATCTCCGGAATCCCGGAACATTGTGGGATGTTAGGGAAAGAAACTGTTGGCCTTTCGTAGAAATATTTTTATCATCTATTATTACGAGTGAGGTGCCGAATGACTGGAGGATGGCTAATATTATGCCTTTATTTAGAAAGGAATTAATTAAGAAGCCTGGGATCGATAGACCTGTGTGTCTGGTTATGGTCGTGGGTAAGTTGTTGGATGCAATTCTAAACGATAGGTTTTATTTGAATTTTTAGATTCAAGGAATGAATAGGGATAATCAGCATGGTTTTGCACAAAATTGATTGAGTTTTTTGAGGGCGTAACCAAGAAGATCAATGAGGACATAGTGGTAGACTTTGCTCACTTGGACTTTAATAAATGCTTTTACTCGGTTCCACACGCTTCACTAATTCATAAAGTTAGATCACAAAGAGATCAATGTAAGGTTTCTCATTAGATATAAAATTAGTTTATTAACAGGCTGCTGAGAATGGTGGTGGAGGGTAGTTTTCAGCCCGGAAGACTGTTACCAATGGTGTCCCATTGGCTGAACGCACATTCATTTGTTTCAGTTAGATAAATGATGTAGGTGGGAAGATAGAAAGCATGGTAAGTAAGTTTGCATAATTGCCAGGAGAATGGACAATAAAAAGGTAATGTAAGGGTGTGAAGCGATTTTCTCATCAGGTCAGCTGTTCTCTGGCAGCAAGTTTTAAAAGCGTGAGAGGGGCGGGGAGGGGGAGTAGGGAGTAGTGAAGAGCCGTTCGTCCATCGTGAAGGGCACATTATCAGACATCCATCTATTCTCGTCCCAGTTTGCAGCAAAGATATTCTCTCTGTGATCTTAAATGACATAACAATGGTACTGAAAGTTGACCTGGTCACACTGTTGCAACTCCTTTGAGGAACGTATTCTCATGTTCACATCCAGAGGCAATCACACAGGCACATTCCACGACAGTGACAGAGTCCTCAAATTATACCCACTCCATGTGCTTTATGTCTGCAAGTTTCCCTGGAGAAAGGCGGCTTTAAGTGGAATACAAGGCACTTCACTAGAAAATGTGCACCGTTGTGGTGAGCCGCGATATGAAATGGATACTGAGCTGAAATAGTCGAACACGCTTCTCATGTGTAACTTTCAATAACATAAATCCCACCAAACAAGCCGTCTGGCTCCTGAGACCTGACAGGATTGCTTCCGGCAGACATTCTTCACCAAAATTAACGGACACAAGGCAAACTCTAAACACTTTCACGTCTCGTCTTGTTCTGTTTCTATTCCTGTAACACCTCCATCTTTCTCTGAACGTCTAGTCCCGATGTCAATGAACTGTTTGATCTAAACACAGTCACATTGAGAAAGTAATCTTTATCTCAAAAGCAGAGCCAGGGAATGTAAGCTGCAAGGGCTTGCTCTCGCCTGGGTAATGAGACATCACGGTCTCATCGTCCTGATTATCATATAGACTGATTCCACAAAAATGCACCGTAATAGTTATTACCAATTGAGATGTCCCAATGAATACCATGACTGACAGTAAGATCAGGGGAGAGTAGCTTCGACCCCTTCCTCGCCGAGGGACATATTTCAAAGATTGTCCTTTTACTTCACAAACTGACCTCCTCACAGCTGTCCATGGAATTGTCTTACACAACAACACCCTTTTAGCCCACTAAGTCAGCACCAGTCCAACACAATCCCCTGAACTGTTCTTATCCCATCTGGCGTCACTTGATTCAGAGGGGCAAACATATTCAGTAATGGAAGTGTACAACTAAATGGGTCTTACCTGCTCTGGAGTTTGCTGCATTTTCCATCCTGACAGGTGGTTGGTTGCCTGTCTGAGTTATACGCATTTCACCTAATCCTGCGATTTGAATTTCATTCAAATGCAGAGAACAAGCACTCTTCAAGTTCTCGCTCGGCTCTCAGTCACAGTACGCAAAATGTTGAACTGCGTGAGGAATTCACAGTGGATTTAATACTAATCGCGTCAGCCACTTGGCCACAAGTGCCGAAGCGCGCTACTAAACTGGTTTCAAATTCTCCCTACCTGAGGAGTTGAGGGACAGGCAATCACTGTTCGGTTTGTTTGAATTCAATCACCACAGTTTCGACAATGTTAAATGTCAGGACATGTGTGGTCTGTGTAAACAATCTCGATGGTTGAAATGGTTATTCAGTTAGAAAGAAATGGAGAGATTGCAGGAGAAACTAAACAGATCTGGCAGCATCTGGGGAGAGACAAATAGAGACAACGATTCAGAGCTTCTTCAGGAGTTTCTCAGAACGCTATCTTCTCTCAGAGGTACTGACAAACCTGCCGAGTTCCTTGAGCAGTTTCTGTTTTTGTTTTAAATTCCGAGTGTCCACAATCCTTCACTTGCCATTCAACAATACAGAAACGCATTTGTGGTTCCTCATTGGATTTGGTTTCCGTTTGGATACATATCCCAGACCCTATTAAAAGAAATTCTCTGGCTGCACTCTGATTAGCTTGTCCTATTATTTTTGTGTTGTACAAGTCGAATTTGTTGTCCTCGACATCACTCTGCATTGCTACTCGGTGGATAAGAACAGCGATCGCTCCATGCGTGGGTACACCCTTTTTTAGGTTAACAATCAAACGAGAGGACTAATTGCTCCACAGTGACTGGGGAGTTCCCTTGTTGCAGGCCCCTCGCAGGATCTCCAAAAGCAGACTGTCAGTGAACTCAAGCTTTCTACTGCCCTTCGCAGAATGAAAATTGCCCTCAATTGATTTGACGTTTCCAAAATGAATTCTGGGGCATTCATTGTGGACCATGGGAACAGTCTGATCTCACGCTTTGCAGACACATACATGTCACCAGGATACAACTCTCCTAAAACTTGGAGTTTCTCCCTTCGAGCCTTATGAGGAACATTTTCCTGACCTCGGTTAAAACTCGGAACTGTTCGGCCAAAAAGAAAAACAGATGGTGTGGGAACAGCTGTCCCTCTGTTCCTGAATCGTGAGAGAACAGCAACCTCTCAGTGATGAGCTGAACGCACTGACGAACATCGCCACAGAGCGTCAATGACGTCAATGATCCCTGAATGCAAGCTGCATCCTGCTCCTCCCATATTGACAAGCGTCCTTAATTAGCGTTACTTTTCGGAAATAAATACTGTTAAGTTCACGGTGAAGACATGGGAATAGTCTGATCCCACACTCTACAGACACACCCATCACACCGCAAACCAATTATCCTCCTACGGGGATCGTCTCACTTCCAGCCTTTCAGTGTCCTATCTGTTCCCGCGTTTTCTAATTGCACCGGAGCTGAGATGAGATTTGACATCCTGACTTGAAGGAACGTGAATCCATCAATATCACAGATCAATTCATATCTGGAGAACATCAGAGTCAAAGTAACGGCCTCCGAAAGAAAGGAAAGATTTCTAACCTTTTAAAGTGACAACATTTTCCCAGAAACTTTTCACAATCTTCTGTTTTGCACCATCTACAAAGATATATAAACCTCCTTTGTCAAGAGATACCAGACTCTGGGAATGTTTTGTTTGGAGCACTTTGGATGCTGCCTGACATGCTGCGCTTTTCCAGCAACATATTTTCAAACTACTCAGGACACCTGGCAGTGGTGATTCGTGTCAAGTTGATCTTCATCAATGCGTATCATGAGTTGTCTGTCCTCTGTAATGTTTCCTACAGTCACGACGTGCAACATTGTTTGTCCAAATTTGTACTGCATATGGTGGATATTGGGTCCTTTTTTGGTGAGTTGTTGTCAAACGGGGCTTTCGGTTAATGATGTCTCATAACTCCAAGTGGTCAGAGGAGTCTGGCTTTACGTGCGGTAACATTTTTTTTTACCTGTAATGATGCGTACTAGGTGTGTTGGGTAATGGCATGTCCTCCTTGTGTTGATTTTGGCAATGAATATGCGGAAATATCTATTGTTGCAAAATATTACTGGAGGATCCAGTAAACAACACAACCAGCTGGTCCGAGTAGCAATTCAGAGTGATGTCGAGGACAACAAATTCGACTTGCACTAAACAAACATAATAGCACAAGCTAATCAGAGTGCAGCCAGAGAATTTCTAGAATGACGAGAATCATCCAATGACTCCATCAAAAAAACAGGTTGATCTGGACCCAACATACTGGGACATGCAAAGAAACGACAAGAACCAGCAAATGAAAGCAGTGGGAAGGAAATCAAACCAATTCGAAATGCTGCAGGACAGCAGCGCTTCACACGAATTTCATCTGCATGAAGATATCACAAAGAAAGCGGAGGAAACGGCTGCAAACCAACTTCCCAAAACCACCGAACATCCCCACACCATCTGCACCCTTCACCGGAACTACAGATCTTAACAGAAACCTTAAACCCCAGAAAAAGTCAGAAGCCGCCCCAGCGGGAATATGAACTCTGGCCTCCCACGTGACAACTGAGTTGACGAAATGCCACCCGATGGATGTCAGAGCTAACTGAGGCTACAAGCTACTTGTGCATGCTCTTGTCAATAACACCTGCTTGATTATCCTCATCCCATTTTCCATCATTTAACGTTGTATGCCTTAAGCATTACAAATTCACAGTTAAATATCTCTGAAGGTTATTCGAATTTCTGCCGCTCTGACGCATAGAGACAATGATGTCCAGATTCCAACCACTCGCAGGCTGATCAAGTTATTTTGTTTACAGCTACTCGAACTTTTATGACTCTTACCTTAAATCTATGGCTACCTTTCGATTGAACCCTCCATCATAGAGAAACTTTTCGTTAAGTTTACCCAAACCATGCCCCTCATTAGTTCCTACATCTCAATACTTTCTCCTCTCAATCTCTCCTGCTCTCACAAAAATAAGGCCAGTCTGTCTGAACTCTATCAGAGCTGAAGTTCTTCAATCCAGACAATATATTGGCAAATCACTTCTGCACCGTTTCCACAGTTGTCATATCGCTTTTGTTGTGTGGATTGCAGAATTGTACGTGATAATCTAGCGAGAGACGAATCAAAACTTGAAATAAATGTGGGGAATTCACAAATATTGGTCTATTCCAATAAAGTCTCTTTCCCTCGAAACTGTTCTGTGTCCTTTTCATGAACCCAGTGCTCCAATGATCTCTGGTCCATGCAAATCAAACACTATACACGAGGAATGATAACCCAACCACATTATCTGATTGCATTGAGTGTCTTAAAGGTCCTCATTGTGGCATTGGGGCACGTTCACCGAACAAGAGTTACAACTGCAACACTAACTTCACGGTGTCAATGTGAAAGCGAATGTTAATTTGTACAATGCCCCAGTGACATGGAAGGAGGGATGAAAAGGAAGAATAGTGATTTAGAAAGGGAGAACATCTCCGAGATTGGGTGGAGATAACGTTTGAAGCAATAAAATCATCACCGTATAGAGTATTTTAACTTTAAATTTGAATGTTCCCTTTCTGCGTCTGTTTCGCACAGGTTATGTGGAGTAACATGGAACAAATGCGCATTACTGATACTCGGATTTGAATGGAGGTTGCTTCGGCCACAATGCAGAGAATGAGCCACTATACGATCACATGAAAAAATAACCAACAGTAAAAGCAATAAATGCAATGGCTGAGATTGGCGAGGAACAGCACCACATGCACAAGAGGACAACCCACTGAGATTGGAATGAATCGTCATCTTAGATGTCCTCAGTGGCTGTGGAGATTCCATCATTGGGAATGTTGAAGACTGAGTTCAATAGATTTCTTGCATAGATGAAATGTACAGGCGCTAGTGCACAAATTGTTGAAATGTAGATTTAAATAACAACGAAGTTTCACATTATTACGTTATCAGTGCCGCGGGACAACGTAGCAACGACTGTTGAACACTCACAACACACCGGTTCCCAGGTCTGGAATCAGAGAAATTTAGTGGTGCAGTGGCGAAGATCCGATCGGAAGTTGAGAGCGGAATGAACGCGTGTATCTCTACTCGATCTGCCAGTGACCAAGTCCGTGAGCATGCAGTTCTTCTACGAAGGCAGAGAGGCGCGTGAAACGCCCAGGCTGGGAGCTACAAACTCGGCTGGACAAATTCTGTTGACATGGAATAGGGAGCAGTGGGAGCAGAGGCTGGGAAGTCTAACCTCATCTGGATGCACTTCAATTGACATGGCGCAGGAAACTTTGGGTTGATGGAAAGTATGCTGACCCATTTTAATCAGAACTGAACTAGTTTTCGGCAGCATACATTTTTGTGGATTGAGGGAGGATCTGCCCCAGGGAATTGTCACAATTATAAATAAACATTTTGCAAAGACTGAGCTCGTTCAGGATTGTGAAATGGACTAATTATCATTGCACTCTGACATTTCTCATATTCTGACTCTGTAGTCAGTTAATGTTCTGGAAGGATATTTTAAACATCTTTTTTTGTGTTATTCAATTTCCTGCAAGCTTGTTCTGGTCTAGTTATTAATTTAATGTAAACAATCGAAATCAATATGATGCTAGGATTTGGTTTGAGGTTCCGTCGAATTACGGAAGAACAACAGGAGAGAAGACGTGAAATTTATCAGAACAGCAGTGATCAAAATGAATGGACTGGCGGACAGACAGTGAAAGAAAGCTTCATGGTGATAAATGTGCTTTCTTTGCCAATGAAACTTACCGTGTCACAAAGTGGTGACTATTGAGGTCAAGCAATGTGGGTGATAATATTTGCTGGTTTTGCGAATGTCTCACCTACGCTGACAGGAATGGAGCTTTTAAGTCCTTCTGCACAGAGTGAGGCATGGAGAAAGTAAATACAACAAGCTCCAAAAAAACATAAATATTTCTTCTTTTCTCAACATCAGTCCCGAGCTGACTAAGATGACCTTTGCAAAATTATTTTACACCGTGTCAGAGGAGGAGTTACAGATGCGAACACGGAAACCAAAGTATGTATCAAGATTAAATCATGCCACTTTATTCGCTAAGACACATGCAACATTGAAGTTTTACCTTCTGACTCGCAGTAATTCTTGCGCAATATCATAAATTTGTTTCCTATGAAACGGGAATAGCTGCTCTTTCTCTAACTTCCTAAACGTATTAAAACCTCGGTATATTGAACAAATCACACCTGAATCGTTTTTGATCTCTGTAGAACAACTTCAACTTTTCCACCCTGATCTTAGATGTAATATTCCGCATTTCTTTGACTGTTCTGATAAATCTCCTTTTCGATTTATCCACAGACATTCACATTCTTTGTCGAGATCACCTGTTTGCGCAAACCCAAATGCTGTGTACTCATGTGGTTGATGTTATCACACACAGGTAATTGCTCAGAAACATCACCCTGATTCCTGGGTATTTCAACAACAGTGAGCGTTTGCTCTGACCACAGTGCTTCTGCTTTCGTTCCAGCTGCTGGGTTCAGCATTTGATTACCAACATGAAATCAAATAAATCAAATAAATTACTTCAGTATTTTTTACTAATAATCTACTGTTACAACCTGACATAACCTTTTGTACTGTCCACTCTACTACCAATCTTGTTCTCATCTGCAAAGTCACTGACCATGCTTTATACATTTTTATCTAAATCATTTGCATGAATGAAAAACGAAAGTGGGCTCAGCATTAAACCCTGTGGAACACAGCTGGTAACAGTCCTCCAGTCAGAACACTGCCTTCCACCACCGTTCATGCCTTCTACCATGAAACTAATTTTATATCTTATTGTAAAGCTTACGTTCCATTCTATGTTATTGAACTTTAAAAATTAATCAACCTTGTGGAACCTTTTAATAGGATTTATTTGATTCCATCTGAACAATGCCTACCACTTAGTCCTCATCAATATTCTTGGTTACGTCCTCCAAAAACCCAACCATGTTTGTGAGACAGAAATTCCCTCGCACAAAACCAAACTGATTAGCCCTATTCATTCCTCGTCTCTCAAAATACTAATAAATTCGATTGTTCAGAATTGCTTCCAATAACTTAACAACGACCTTAGCAAGCCTCACAGTTCTATCATTTTCAGTTTTCTCCATTCATCCCTTCCTCAACAAAACCACACCCTATTTATTGGGCACATCGCTCGCAGAAATAGATGATGTAAATATTTCTACCAACGGCCCAACCGTTTATTTCCCTGTTTTCCCAAAAAGCCCTTGCTGCACGACATCAGATCCCAGAGAAATATCCAACTTTATATTTTCCAAATCTTCCGGAACTTCCTCTTTTCAATGTGAACCACTTTCAAAACATCAATGTTTGTAGCCTCCATTTCGTTCATTAATGTGAAATGAATATTTAATATCTCTCCCATCTGCTGAGGTGCAAGACAAATGTGAGCTCTTGCATCTTTCTGGGATCCTATTTGGTCTCGAGCTCTGAAAGTACTTATAAAATATCTTTACTTTATCCTTAAATGTATGTGCTAAGGCTATCTAATATGGTCGTTTTGCCTTCATGATATCCTTTGAAGAATGCCCCTCCACTCCTCATATTGTTCAAGAGATTGACTTGAGATCGCATGTTTACATGGAAACTGTGATTTAAAAAAAAATAAATTCTTATACGACAAGTCCCTCATCCCTGCGATCAAACTTGTTCTAATAGAATCCTGAAAATGTGCGAAAAGGCAAATCAGCCCAAGAAGAACCAATGAAACATACGAAGATCATTGCACTTAAGCTCACACCTCTCCCCGATTCCTGTAACTCTGCATTTCCCATGGCAAAATGACGTCAATAATGTATTTTTCTTCTGTGGAGGAAACTGACGCAGACACGGAAAGAACGTGCAAACTGCAGACAGTCGCCAGACGAAGAAATTGAACCAGCGTTGCTGAGGCTGGAGACAGCAGTGCTCACCATTGTGTCAGTCATTGTAAACCTCCTATCCACCACTCATAATATATCTCCCCTTAGACATGAGGGCAAAAGCTATTCTAGATAATCCAAATGCGTCTGACGAGAGCCTCTTTTCGCTTCATTTGCAAACCTCTGCAGTTGGTTCTTAACTTGCTTGAATGAATGCAAACATTGCATTTACCCTCCTAACAGCCAACAGAACTTGCATGTTAAACAACAGAGAAACCTCAACTAGATTTCTCAAGTACCTTTAACCGAGAGATCTCTGAAGCCTTTCTGCGTCACAAAATGGTCTATGCCTCTAATCATGCCATTACTTTATGACCTCACTCTTTTCCACACAGTGTTCTAATTGCAACCTTTTTTATCCAAGCATTCAGCAAGTCCACGTACGTCTGCAGCCTGCCCGCTTCCTCAAAACGATCTGTCCTTCCACATTTTGTTGTGTATTCTTCAAAATATTAACAACACTCTCAGGTCCTTTGACCCGATCATTCACGCATAACGGGAATAGTTGTGGAGCCAAAACTGACCCTTGCTGAACCCCACACGTCACGTGCTGCCATCCTGGAAAAGACCTTCACCCAACTGTTTTCAGCCAGTCAGCCCAAACTCAAGCCATGCCGATACTTTGCCCCTCAAACCATAGACTCTTTTTTCGCAGTTTCCAATCCTGCACCTTGACAAATGCCTGCTGCGAATTCAAGCTGATCAAATTCTCAGAATATAATGTTTCTCACTTGCTTATTACTTCCTCATAGAATTCAATTACATTTGTCCTTAAGAAACTGTGTTGATTCTTCAAGTACTCCGGAATCCCATCCTAATATTTACCTCTCCTACTGTATTGAATACAGAATTGATTTGTTTGACATTTATCTATTATATTAAAACGTTGCTTTCAGTCCTGAATGTCACGAACAACAAAGTCCAATCGCATTTGAGAGATGTAAAATCTTCGCTGTCTCAGCAGGCTCGATGAGTGAGTAAATTCCTTCCCCCAGTGGATCTCTCTGCGGTCTCTGCAGGGTCAATGAGTGAGCTAACTGTTTTTTCTCAAATGTAGCAGGTAAATACGTTCTGCCCACTGCAAACTCGCTGGTGTACTGAGAGTTGAGATGATCGCCCGAACCGAGTCCCACAATGAAAACAATTGAAATGTCTCTCAACTTGTGAGAATGTCGATGGAATATCAGACCTGCAGAGACTGGAGAGCATATCCCACACACTGGATATTTGATCGGTCTCTCCACAATGTGAAGACGTTCATGATAAAACGATCCCAAGGAACTTGTATAGTGATTACCACAACCTCAGCATGTAAAGGGTCTCTTCTTTGGGAACACATTGATGCCATGTCAGTCCCCAGGAACATTTGCTACACTTGTCACGGTCTGGGCGTTGAAAAGATCTGGTAGCAATGTTGATGGGACTTCACGTCGATCGGACATTTGCAGCACGTCCCACAGTTGTGGAATTGAAGATGTCTGCCCTCTGTGTGAGCACTTGGATCGGAAGCCAGGTCCCCAGAAGTTCTAAAGGACTTTCATTCGTGTCTGCATATTTCCCATGCATCAACTACACAAAGGTCTGATAATATTTTCCAAAGTCTGGACAGATGAAAGTTTTCTCATTAGTATGAACATGGTGTTGGATAATCCAATCACTGGACGTTTTATAGCATTTTCCGTAGTCCAGACATTGAAATAATTTCTCGTCATTGTGATCGAGCAGGTGTCGCAGTAGGTCAGAGAAGGAGTTTATCCCTTCCCACACATTGAGCTTGTTCCTGGTCTCATTGCTTTCGTTGGGTTTCTGCTCAGATGGAGAAATGAATCATCACTTGTCTGCAGTCTCACTTAAATATGAGTGCAATTGTAATTTGTGAGCTCTGATGCAAGCAGAAGCCTTGCGCACACACACAAGTGAACGATTCTCTCCCACCGTAACCGAAGCCTTTTCCTTCCATGTTCAAACTCTGAACAAGTTCTATTTCGGATAAAATGCGTGACTTTATCTTATCATGGTGGAGTGATTGTTTATTAAAACTTTCCCTTCTAATATACTGTGAAATTGATGTTATATATTTTTTAAAATCAACAGAATGAGAAAGAGTCTCTCACAGACTCTGGATTGTGCCTGAAGCTAGGATTAAAGTTAAGGGATTTAGGCACAAACAATGTGACAGGAAATTTGCCAGAATCCTTCAGACACACAGCCTCCACTTCTGAGAAGGAGCAGGTCAACAGGTGGATGCGATCACCATCAAATCCCTGTTCGCTCAAGGTCAAACACTCTCCGGACTTCTCTGATATCCTTTCCTGTTGGAGCAGACATTTCCTACAATTGAATCGTGCAAAAGTGTGGCCTCTATCTTCAGTCCCCAACACAAATCCACTGCCTCGCCACTGAGTAGAGAGTGTGGACTTGGAAAGGCACAGCAGGGCAGGCAGCACCCGAGAAGCAGGAGAATCGACGTTTCAGACAAGAACTCTTCATTTGAAATGAGGCTTGTGAGCCGAGGCGGTATAGAGACAAGTAGGAGGAGGCAAGGTATCTGAGAGTGTGGGAGGTGGGTTGAGGTGCGGGTAATGTAAGATTGGTAAGATAACGAGTTTTTTTTTATTCTTTGATTTTTCAACAGTCTCTTTGGACATTTAGAATCGTGGGAATGGAGGTGAGGGCATTTGAATGTTACTCCTGCCGAATGTGAGAGGTAAGGGTCATGACTATTGTCCCTGCTGACTACATCTGCGGGAAGTGCACCCAACTCCAGCTCCACGAAAACCGCGTTAGGGAACTGGAGCTCGAGTTCGATGAACATCGGATCATTCGAGCGGAGCGGCAGAGAGGGTTATTGAGGGGAGTTACAGGGAGGTAGTCACTCCTCAGGTGCAAGAAAAAGACAGATGGGTTACAGTCAGGGGACGGAAGGGAAACTGGCAGGCACTGCAAGGATCCCTTGTGGCCATTCCCCTCAACAATAAGTATACCGTTTTGGATACTATTCTGGAGGACGACTTACCAGGGGAAAGCAGTGGGGCACAGGGCGATGGCACAGTGTCGGTCCCTGCTGCTTAGAAGGGAAGGGTGGAGAGGAGCAGAGCAATAGTCATTGGGGACTCCATAGTTAGGGGACAGATAGCAGGTTCTGTGGGGACGAAAGAGACTCACGGTTGGTGTGTTGCCTCTCAGGTGCCACGGTTCGTAATTCTCTGATCGCGTTTTGGGATCGTTAAGGGGGAACGGGAGCAGCCCCAGGTCATGGTCCGTCGAGCACCAACAATATAGGTAGGAAGAGAGATGGGGATTTAAGGCAGAAATTCAGGGATTTAGGATGGAAGCTTAGAGCTCGGACGAACAGAGTTGTTGTCTCTGTCTTGTTGCCCGTGCCACGTGCTAGTGAGGTGTGGAATAAGGAGAGGTTGGAGGTGAACACGTGGCTACAGGGATGGTGCATGGAGTCTTGGATAATTGGGGCTCTTTCTGGGATGGGTGGGACCTGCACAAGCAGAATGTTCTTGGTCTGAACCAGAAGGGTACCAATATCCTGGGGGCGGGGGGAGAATATTCGCAAAGGCTCTTGTGGGTGGGTTTCAACTAATCCAGCAGGGAGATGGGACCCAAAATTGTAGTTCAAGTATAGAAAAGGTTGAGAGTATGGAGATCCGAAATCAAGTATCGTGGTCGCAAGATGGCACCGGCAAGCAAGATGGTGGTTTGAAGTGTGTCTACTTCAACGCCAGGAGCATCCGGAATAAGGTGGATGAACTTGCAGCATGGGTTGGTACCTGGGACGTCGATGTTGTGGCCATTCCGGAGACATGAAAAGAGCAGGCACAGGAATGGTTTTTGCAGGTCCCAGGATTTAGATGTTTCAGTGAGAACAGAGAAGATGGTAAAAGAGGCATTCTTGGTCAAGAACAGTATTGCAGTTGCAGAAAGGATGTTAGGGAACTCGTCAACTGAGGTAGTATAGGCTGCGGTTATAAACAGAAAAGGGGAGGTCACCCTGTTGGGAGTTTTCTATTGGCCTCCGAATACTTCCAGAGATATTGGGGAAAGGATAGCAAAGATGAATCTGGATAGGAAAGGAATGAGACAGACAAGCTAGTTGTCATGGGGACTTCAACTTTCCAAATATTGACTGGAAACATTATAGTACGAGTACTATAGATGGATCCGTTTTTGTCCAATGTGTGCAGGAGGGCATCCTGACATAGTATGTAGACAGCCCAACAAGGGGTGAAGCCACATTAGACTTGGTACTGTGTGATGAGCTCGGCCAGGAGTTAGACTTGGAAATAGGTGAGCACTTTGGTGATAGCGATCAAAATGTTGTTATGTTTACTTTAGTGATAGAAACGGACAGATGCATACCACTGGGCAAGATCTAAGCTGGGGAAAAGGCAATTACGATACGATTAGGCAAGATTTAGGAAGCATCATATGGGAAAGGAAACTGCAGGTTTCGGGCACATTAGAAACGTGGAACTTAATCAAGGAAAAGCTCCTGAGTGTCAAACATAAGTATGAACCTGTCAGGTATGGAGTAAGCTGTAGAGTGCGGGAGCTGTAGTTTCCGAAGGAAGTGGAATCTCTGGTCAAGAGGAAGAAAAAAGCATATGTTCAGATGAGCTATGAAGGCTCAGTTAGGCCGCTTGAGGATTACAAGGCAACCAGGAAATACCTAAAGAGTGAGCTCAGAAGAGCCAGGAGGAGACATGAGACGTTGTTGGTGGATAGGGTAAGCGTAAACCGTAAGGCTTTCTACAGGTATGTAAAGAATAAAAAATGACAAAGGTAAGATTAGCGCCAATCAATGATAGTAGTGGGAAGTTGTGTTTGGAGAAGAGGGCTAATGGGAAGCACTAAATGCAGATCTTTCAACAGTATTCTCTCTGGAAAACGACCATGTTGTCGAGAAGAATATTGAGATACAGGCTACTAGACTAGGTTAGACTAATGAAGTTCACAAGGAAGAGGTATTAGACTTCCTGCAGAGTGTGAAAGTAGATAAGTCCCCTTGGCCAGACGGGATTTATCCGAGGATCCATTGGGGAGCCAGAGAGGAGATTGCCTCGCCTTTGACATTGATCTTTAAATGGTCATTGTCCACAGGAAGAGTGTCAGAACACTGGAAGATAGCAAATGTGGTTAACCTGTTCAAGAAGGTGAGTAGAGACAACCCTGGTAATTACAGACCAGTGAGCCTTACTTCAGTTGTTTGTAAAGTATTGGAAAATGTTATAAGAGACAGGAGTTATAATCATCTGGAAAAGAATAACTTGATTAGGGATAGTCAGCACGCTTTTGTGAAGGGTACGTCGTGCCTCACAACCCTCATTTAGTTCTTTGAGAGTAAACCGGTTGATTTAGTGTATATGGATTTCAGCAAGGCGTTCGAGAAGGTTCCCCAGAATAGCCTGTTGTACAAAATGTGGAGGAATGGGGTTATGGGAGATATAGCAGTTTGGATCAGTAATAGGCTTGCTGAAAGAAGACAGAGGGAGGTGGGTGATGGGAATTGTTCATCCTGGACACCAGCTCCCAGTGGTGTACCGCCAGGGTCGGTATTGGGTCCACTGCTGCTCTTCATTTTAATAAACGACCTGGATGAGGGCGTATAAGGGTGGGTTAGTAAAATTGCAAACAGCACTAAGGTCGGTGGAGTTGTGGATAGTGACGACGGGTGTTGCAGTTCACAGAGAGACATAGATAAGTTACAGAACTGGGCTGAGAGGTGGCAAATGAAATTTAATGTGGACAAGTGTGAGGTGATTATTTTTGTTGGGAATAACCGGAATGCAAATTATTGTGCTAATGGTAAGTTTCTTGGAGTGGAGATGTGCAGAGAGATCTCGGTGTTCAGGAACAGAGATCCTTGAAATTTGCCACCCAGGTTGACAGGGTTGTTAAGAAGGCATACAGTGTTTTAGCTTTCATTAATAGAGGGACAAAGTTTCGGAACCATGAAGTTGTGCGACAGCTGTACAAAACTCTTGTGCGGTCGCACTTGGAGTATTGCGTACAGTTCTGTTCACCACATTAGAAGAAGAACGTGGAAACTTTGGAAAGCATGCCAATTTCCTAGGATGTTGCCTGGAATGAAGGGAAGATCTTACGAGGAAAGGCTGAGAGACTTGACGCTGTTTTCGTGGGAGAGAAGAAGGTTGAGAGGTGACTTTATAGAGACATATAAGATAATCATGGGTTTAGATAGTGTGGTAATTCTTTCTGATGAAAAAGCGTAAAGTAGTTTTCTCCAGGGCTAATCTGTTGAGTTTGGAATTCCACTTCTGTGTTTCTCCTTCGAAGAATATGTGGATAACAAGCAGCTGACGCGAAGAATGCTACAGTTTGGCAGGAAGAGCAACATGAGAGAGTAGAAGCCATAGAGTAACGGGGAAACAGTTGGGGAGGAGACGTAAGGGAAGCGGCTTAATGCTTCTCTTCCTATGTAACGACAACAATCTAGAGGATTCCAAAGTAAACAGGCAGGAGGATGGGAGATTACAGGAATCCAGGCTGCCTCAGGAGGTATACGTTCAGCGTGTACCAATTCTTAATAGCTGGGCCTGTCCTCGAATGGCAGCCTGCTGCCTGTTTACCTCTTTGCTTACGTAAACAGACTCTGGTTTTCAAGTCTAAAGTGAAGGAAGAAGCAGTCAAATGGTTAAATTCCTAATTTTCTGAAAGTCGGTCCCTCCTGAGGCATTTGTCACTCTCGGAAGATGTGTCTGTGGTAAGATAAAGAACTAAAATTCCACTGAATCATTCAAAACAATTGATGTCTTCATTAGAAGCATCTCGCAAAGCAAGTTGTTTATCTTCTTAAACTTGGTTTTACTAAATATCTCTCATGCATGAGCTGTTTCTGAATACTTTGTAGCCAGAACATTTGAAATAATTTCATTCTGTTTGAATTATTTGTGTCACTTCTTAATATACCGATTAATGTCTCCCATGGATGAATGCAACCGAAAATATCAGAGTCAACCTCAGACCGCTGTCAGAGGAGGGGAAGATAGGAGCGTCTCGCACGCTGCTCTTGGGCACATTATCAATTTCAAACCTATCCAATACCTGCAACCCGTGGGAGTGTAAAGGAAACAATTAAAAAGAGCCCCGTTTCAACTCTGTAAATCTTTAGGGGAATGAAGGATGAACTCACCCAATGAGCAGAGACTATCATGGTACCTTCCCCTTCTTGAAGGAGCAGGGACATCAACTCTGATGTTCTCGAGGCATGAACTGATCTGATCTGAGATATTGAAAGCATTCCCATCAGAGCTGCTCCACTGTCGTTGTTGTCACTGTCAGCAACAATATGACCTGATTCCCTTACCAGGCACCCAACTCTGGCCGCAGTGAAGAAAACACCGACTCTAAACCAATACACCACCAGTGCTGCCTTCCAAGCTGTTGAACTGCTTCTTAATGCCAACGAATATAGCACTTAATTTATCAGTACATAGGTTTGAGCTAGTCATCGACTGTTTACAGAGTGGAAAGAGGCCCATCATCCAAGTTTTCAGCTCTTGACCTCTCCCCTTGTGTTCTCAAATGTTTCAAGTACTCGTCGCAATGGTCTCATCCAGTCACGTTTTACAATGTATGCGACTGAAGTTTAAGATGTGTTCACATCCCCTCGGTGATCTGAACCCCATTTCACTTACAGAGTCAAACACAAAGACACCTGCTGGCGAAGTGACTGTGGCCTCAGGAGAGATCAGCCAGAAAAGATGATTGCACCCAATTGGCTTATCTTGTCCCATTTCAAATTTCAACACCAGAGTTTGGTTGCAGCAAAGAAAGGAAGCATTCAGCCATTCCCCTGTCCGTGTTCGTCCCCTAACTAAGCATTGAGCTACGGAGGCAGTGAGCTCTGAGAGAAGGATTCTCACTCTTTAGAAAAAGCAACATAATAGATGATTGGATAGCCCGTGCATTAGAACCCAGTCGGAACAAAACCAAGACAGAACTGAAGGCATCATATGCAGAAGGATGGGAGTCTGTAATGCTGAATCAGACAGTGTCCATGTTCATAGAAACAGCGACTGTCCCTGGAAGTCCAGTCATTTGGATTCCGTGCTCTCACAGCCATCGCCTGCGAATCATTAGCATTTATTGTTACCAAAATGAAATGTTGCCTTCCCCTTAAAAGTAGAATTATGACCTGGACTTGCACACGTAAATTGTGAAATTGGTATAAATTGATGTTTTTTTTATTCCATATTTAGGCTAAAGAGCAACATGTAAACACTTAGATTATCATTAATATCCAATATTCAAGCCAGTTAGTGTTGTCACAAAACTACAAAACCAGAGGAAGAGCTGGGAGTTGCACGACTGAAGGAGGGTGACTGCTCCTGCTTCCGATCCACTTTTCATCCCTTTTGTCCCAAGAACAAGTGCAGAAGCCAAATACTGGCAATCTGATATATATCTTTTTAAAAATCAGAAAATGCTAGAAGTATTCAGCTTGTCTGGTAGTTTCTGAAAATGTGGTAGAGGTCAACGCCATCACAACCTGATTGTCTTTACTTTGTATTCACGATAACTAATGTCCAAGTCACAACTCATTCAGACACATTTCCTCATCTTTAAAATGTATGCACGCTTTCAAAGTTTGCCATGAGAAACGTTTTGTCAATTAATTCAGTACTGACAGGATAACCGTTTAAAGCTGTATGAAACATGTTGCAAACGGTCATATCCGACAAAATGAGGTGTCACGTGAAGAAATATGTGTTTCATTCAGGTAAGTTAAAATAGAATTGTTCATAGAAAATTGTGGTGAAGTTCCTGCCGATTTTGTTTATGAGGTAAGAACAGGTCTTGATGATGCTAATCTAAAGCATCAATGTAGATAAATGTAGTTTGGCAAAACAAAAGACAAAAGTTCTGTGAGACCGCTGTGCATGAAACCTGGGGATGATGGAATATAAGGGATAATAGCAATATTGATCATAAATAGGCAGCGTGAAAGGTTACTGATGAAGGGTGCCTGCCTGAAACTTCGATTTTCATGATCGTCGGATGCTGCGAGACATGCTGTGCTTTTTGAGCACCACTCTAATGCTGACTCTGATCTCCAGCATCTGCTTTCCTCACTTTCGTCTGTGGCAAAGGGAACAGAGTCATCATTAACAATTGTGTTTTGAATTGGAAGAACTTTTCAATCGTACTTTGATTAAGCGTTGGTGTGTGGAAGTTCTGGTTACATTATTTTAGCCAAACAGCATTCTCTGATTTATCAGAGCGCCCAGCGCGCCCATGAGATTCTATGATTGGTTGAAGGACCAATGCCTCCAGCTTGGTCCTGTAGGACCGCTTCTTCTTCGCTGTTGAACATTATACGTCATCACTTGGGATGGATCCTGCAACATGCATAGGGTTAACATGAACTGTGAGCATGCTCGTGGCGAGTGCTCATGGGAACGAAATATAGTTGTCTCCAATCGACAGTCGGTGAGTGAGGACTAAAGGGGAGGGAAGGGCCATATGCTATAGCCCAGTTAGAGGTCACAGGTTTGGTCATGAAATGATTCTGGAACCAAACATAGTTTATCTGGGATCGCCAATTAAACCACAGAGAGCATGAGTCTTCTTCTCAGAAACAGGCCCCTGTCAGTGACCGCTATTCCTGATTCAGATTTTTTTTTAAAATTTAACAGGTCACGGTTGGTTGATCTAACTTTAGCGTGAATAGAGTTGAAAATAAATGATATTGTTTGAAATCATTGCTGTGGTCCATGAGGTTGTAGTGTATTTCGGAGATGCTTGGGAGTGTATTAGTGACTGGAATTGATGGGAACATGTACCCCATGAACACCTCTGTCCCTTACATTACTGTAAATGTGTCAGAGAAGGAAAGAATGGAGCAGGAAGTGGAGGGACAGGACTCCTGAGCAGGATAGTGGTTCACGGGGGTTTTGGAATTTGAGTTCATTCGTGGCCAATCCCTCAACATAAATCCGACCGATTGTTTTTCTCACTGCTCCCCTTCGCCACCTTTCCTACCACTCTCTCCACCCAGTATAAGCAACATTTTAAAGACGTTTACTTATTTCATATATACTATGTCGTTTTTGTCAGAATATTCAGTAATTTGAGAACTGAATTTAAATTGAGATACAGAACAGCCAGTGTACGAACCTCAAAAGTTACTTTGCAACTCCTCGAATTGCTGAAGTTCGTATGCTAAAATTGCTCCCCGATTATTGTTTGGTAAGTATTTACAGGAGTACTCTTTAAATCTAGACAATGTGTTACTGATATCTGTGTCAGTTAAAAACAATTGGTTTTCATCTCCCTCCTTTAACAGAATGGAAATATGAAAATTTAGAACAGGACTTGTTGTGATGTTTGATCCTTCTCTGTAATTCAGTATGATCTTATCTGATTATTCCACACCGTAACTTGCTACTTCTTTAGGCCTAGCGATTTATATACAAGAAGATGAAATCTCCTTTCCTAATTTAGTTTTGTAAATTTCTGCTGGCTCTGTCCAATCCAGTTACTGTTTTCCAGTCGTAGGCTAACTCTTGCCCTTAAAAATATAAATAACTAGATCTTGTCAACATTCCACGTTCTGGCTTTAATTACGTTCTGTGGCATCAAATTTCACTGAGTAACCAGTTTTTGATTAATAAATAAAATCATCATCTCACTCTTAAATGGACTACCCCATATTCTTCGAAGTGATGCCACCTCCCCACCCTCTATGGTTTGGATGCCCTGGTCATTGAAAGCATCCTTCCTGCATTTACCTTGTTCGTACCTTTTAGAATTTCACTCGTTTCTGTGACATCCTACTTCATCATTTTAAATTTGAGTGATTTTCATTTTGACGAATCCTCATACGTCAGTCCTGCCATCCCATGAATCAGCCTAGTAAACTTTTATTGTGCAGTCTTCGTATGGAGAATATCCTTGATCAGATAAGGATTCCAAAACTGCACACAACACTCTCGGTTGTGCTGTCAATAAGACTCTGCACCATTTCAGCAAGTCTTCCCTGCTCCTGTGTTTATATCCTCTCAGTACAAAGGCTAACACACCGCTTGCCTTCCTCACTTGCTGCTGCGCCTGCATGCTTACGTTCAGCGATTTGTGTACAAGAAGACGAAATCTCCTTTCCTAATTTAGTTTCGTAAATTAATGCTGACTCTGTCTAATCCAGTTACTGTTTTCCAGTGTGAGGCTAACTTTTCTGTCATTCCATGTTTTCTCTCTACTTCCTTTTATAAATAGTGGGGTCACATTAACTGACCTCCAAGCCTTAGATATTGTTTCAGAGTCGATAGAGTATTGAAATATGACAATTAACTTACTCTGTTTAGTCTCCACGCTCTAGTTACAGAACGCATTCACTGCATTTAGGGTAGCTTGAAGAACACTGCTGTTTGATTTGCAGTAGGTGAAATTTACTGTCTTTTAATCTCACCAATTTCCACAACACCATCTCCGTGATCATACTGATTTCCTTCAGTTCCTCCCTCTTTTTTTCTTCCCAGCACTTTAGGAATATTACTTTTATCATCTGTGATGACAGAACCAATATACATATTTATTTGGTATGCTATATATTTATCCCACATTATAGCATCCTCTGCGTCTCATTGTAAGGGATTTGTTTTCAGTAATCGTTTTTGTTTTCTCTCTCAATTCATATTCCTTCAGGAACTTTAACAAATCGTTGTAGGTTTCTCTCAAGCTTACTGTTAAACAAAATTTTCGTTCTGCATTAATTCTTTCTTCATGTCCTGCTGATGTCTGAACTGGTCCCATTCTTAATGTCTGCTGCTATTTTCAGCCAATTTCAGCCAATCCTTGAGTGCAATATTATGCCTAATATCGCTTGTTATGCATGACATGGCCACGTTTCCCGTTTTCTTTGTGTCAGACAGGAGTGAGAAGCAGTTGCAGTTCCTGGAAATGTTTTTGAAACGCTTGTTTTGTTAAGTTCTGTTCCACAATTCGTTGTACCGTGCTCACGCTTCATTTGAGTATCATTTCTTCTATTTAGATTTCGGCTCATAATCTAAGTCAGCTCTATCACTCCCGAGCTTAATGAAGAATTCTCTCACTGACTTCTTCACTCTTCCTTAGGGGCAGCATAGATATGGATTGTCAATTATTCCTTGACATATATACAAATAAAGCTTTCCAATCAAAGAGAGAGAGAGAGATAGAGAAATCGCGCGATTTGACTGATGGTGATTTAACCTGAGAGTCGTTGTGCCTCAGACAAGGCGCAGGATTGAAAATGTGGGTACTTCATAAAGCCAATACGAGAACTGTGGACATGCTGCTGCTGTCATTCTTCATCGCAATCTTGTCGACCAGCCAACTAAGCTAGCTCACCAATGTCCATTAAACAGTCCGTAATCAAGGATTCTCTGCCCTCCAATTGTGTCCTTAATGTAGCGACTCAGAAAACCATCTCATACATACACCACATATGTCGCCTCCATAGTATTGTTACTGATCTGACTTGCTCAAGTCTATGGGCAGATTGAAGTCACACGCAATAGCGATAAGGCCTCAAGATAAAGGAGCAGTATTAGGCCATTCAACCCATCGAGACCTCTCCATTATTTGGTTATGGCTGATATGTTTCTCAACCTCATTCTTCTGCTTTCTGCCATCTCCTGTAACTGTTGATCCTCTCATCAATCAGGGACCTATATACGTCTGTCTTGAATAATTGCAATGACTTGACCACTAAGTCCTCTAAGGCAAAGAGTTCCAAAGAATTACGAGCCTCGTGCTGAAGAAATTCCTCAGCATCTCACTTCAAAATGGTCATCCTTTCTCTCTATACTGCGCAGTCAGCTCCTGGTCTCTCGTGCTAGTTGGAAAACTTCTCCACAGCCACTTTATTTGCCCCTCTCTGTATTGTTTAAGTTTCAATCCGATCCTCCTCAAACTTCTAAACTGCATCAAGTACAGCTCCCGAGTTTTCAACATTTTATGACAAGCATTTCTTTCCCCCAGGATCATTCTTTTAAACCTTCTTCGGTCCCTATCCAATGTCATCATATCTTCTCGAATATTGTGTACAGTTCTTGTTTCCTCGTTACGAGAAGGATTTTATCATATTGGAGAGGGTTAAGAAAGTATTTACCAGAATGATGTCATGAATGGAAGTCTTCTGTTATAAAAATAGGCTGCATTTGTTTTTTCACTGCAGCAGCGGACTTCGACGTTTGGTCTTCTAGAGATTTGTAAATCACGAGGAGCATAAATAAGATTGCTATCAAAGGTGAGAGAGTTCGAATCCTGGGGCATATTTGTTAAGTATGAGAATGAAGATTTATAAAGGACATGAGGGGCAGCTTTTGTTTTACACACTTTTGTCACTGTGTGCAATAAACCGCTAGAGGAAGTGATGGATGCAACTACAGTTAAATTATTTAAAAGTCGTTTGGATATGTAACTGATTCGGAATGTATTGGCAGTATATGGGCCAAAGGCAGGCAGGCGGGTCTATTTTAATTTGGCAATGAGTTCTGCATGGCATATATGGAGTGAATGGTCTGTTAAACTGCTGTATGACTCTGACCCTACCCTTAGATATCGGGCCTAACTTCTTGCAAGATTGCAAATGCGGTCTGACCACAACGATATAAATGCTCAACTGGACATCTCTGCTCTTGTATTCGAGACCCCTTGATATAAATTATAAAATTAAATTTTCCTTCCTTCATTCCAACTGAACCTGCCTGATCTAGGCCTCCCAAGTCACTTTGAACTTCGGATTTCTAAACGCTTTCCGTGAACTGAAATTATTCGAAGCTTGCCTTCTTCCTCTCATACTGCATAACCTGACACATCCCATATTTATTCCATTTGCCACTTCTTTGCCCATTCTCTACACCTGCCTAGAATCTTACGAAATTTCCCAGCTTTCTTGACACGACCTGTCTCTCCAACTACGTTTGTGTCAACTGCAAATGTAACGAAAATGTACTCTGTCCCTTTGTCCAGATGTTTAACGTGGAACGTGAATAATCATGCTCTCAATACCGAAACCTGTGCAATTCTTAAAAAATCAGTAGCTGCCATCCTGTAAAAGACGCCTCTGTTCTCACTCAGCCTGTCAACCAATCCCCTCCTTGTCACTAACAGCATGCTTCTTAACTTATTTAGCTGTCTGCTCTATGGCACCTTATCAAAGGACTTATGGGTATTGAATGAGATCACGTCCACTGGCTCTACTTTGCCTTACTTGTTTGGTACTTCCTCAAAGAGATCTAGAATAGCTGTCAGACATGACGTCCACTTGATGAAGACATGCAGACTTTGCTGTATTTTACCATCCATTCCCAAGTACTGTACAACACTGTCGTTAGCATGGCCGACAGTAGTCTGTGTCTGCCTCTCCCCTTTCTTTCAGAAGGGGTGTTGCAATTAAAAATTTCCACTCATCTTGGACCCATCGTGACGCCGATGACTCCTGACTGATCACGACCAATGCGTCCACAATCTCCTCAGCAATCTCCTTCAGAAATCAGGAATGCAGTTCACCTGGTCTCAGTGACTTAATCCCTTCAGACCTTGCAGCTTCCCTGGCATCTTCTGGTTATTGTTGGCATTTCATTCACTTCTTCCCTACGTGTCTCTTAATTCACATATTTTGTTGTTGTCTTCCATTGTGAAAACTGATGCAAAGTACGTGTTCACCTGCACAATTTCGTTGTTCCCCATTACATCTTCTCCAGTGCACCAATTTGCACTCTTCTCTCTGTTGTCTCTCCACCATTCAGGCGCTCTGCCTGTATTGCTGATGAAGGGCTTTTGCCCGAAACGTCGGATTTTCCTGCTCCTCGGAGGATGCCTGAACTGCTGTGCTTTTCCAGCACCACTCTACTCCAGAATCTGGTTTCCAGCATCTGCAGTAATTGTTTTTACCGAGTTGACGTTAACCCTACTGCGAATACTCTTGCAAGGATGCCTGCCTTGAAGAAATGTTCCTCCTCTCTCTACAAGAATCTCAGGGAGTCCTCTTCCACTGCAACTCCCAGGTCATTTCCTCTGCCCTGAAGCTACCTTCTCCCACTCTCCTCACTGACCTGTCACCTTCATCCCCACCCACACTCACCTATTATACTCTATTCTACTTTCTCCCCACCCCCGCCCTCCTCACATTTAATTCTCCACCCGTCAGGCTCTCTGTCTGTACTCCTGATGAAGGGCTTTTGCCCGAAACGTCGGACTTTCCTGCTACTCGGTTGCAGCCTGAACTGCTGTGCTTTTCCAGCACCACTCTACTCAAGAATCTGGTTTCCAGCATCTGCAGTCATTGTTTTACCTTACTATTCTCTCTGTAACCTTTTAAATATGTGAACAAACTCTTGCACCATTCTTTATATTTCAAGTTCAAATACTTACGTACTAAATCTTAATAACTCATCTTGCCATTTCGGTTGTTCTCTGCTCGTTTTTGAATCCTTCCAAATGCTCTAGGTTTCACTAATCTACACCAGATGGTGTTTTCCTTTTGTTTCTGTGCTCTCCCTGTCTTCTCTTGTCAGTCATGTTTGCTTTATCCTCTCTTAAGCATGTTCAGGTGGCGTGAGCAATGGATCCGGCGTTACTAGGCGCTGACGGAGTGCCATTTGGACTTGAGATAACGTCCGCCAACTTCTACAGTATAGCACAGTACATGGAACACGACTGTGACCAGGACACAATGATTGTGAATTTCTCTCCTGAACTGGTAGAGAAGGGTTTACGAAACTGCATTTTAGTGAGTTCAGAGGAGAGCATTTACACACACCAAACCCAAATCAAGGTATATTTGTGTCTTCTGAATTTCGTACCTGGATTGACAGTGATTAATGTTAGATACCCCTTTTTGTTATTTTGCCATAACTCTTGTCGACTGTGTCTTTATGAGTTTTCCACCAATTACCATCCGCAGAGCCTGTGACTGTCACAAATCAACTCCATTTTCCTTCTGCTTCTCAGATCATAAGGATGTAGAAAATCTGCTTCATTTTTATTTCCTGATGTCTGTCTGCGCACGCTAAAACATTCATCTATCTTCTTTCCCTGCACATAAAACCCGACCAGCTAAGTTATTCCAGCATAGCCTGTTTTATTAAAAAAAAATGTCAGCTGCTGCAGTATTTTGCTATTATTTTCTTGCAGGTGTTTCTCACAGCACTGAGTCTAAAAGTACAACGATAAGCTGCTTTCTTACTGAGTGGTGGATACAGAAACAGATCCATGGCCTCCTGTGTGAGTATTTTTTTCTTTAATTTTAGTCACAATTACCGAATGATTGCAACACAAGGTAATTTGGCACATCGTGCCCATGCTGGTTTCCTGAGCAGATTAGTTCACCCCACTCTCCATCCCTTGTATGAGCAAGACTGGCTGATATTGTCAATCTCCAATTGCCTATGTAGAGGTCGATGGATTATCTTCTTGAACTGCTGCAGTCCACGTAGTGCACGTGGTCCCAGATTACTGGCAGGTGAGGAGTTACAGGTTAAACACCTGGAAATGATGAAGGAATTGCAATGGATATCCAAATCAACAACATAAGATTATAATTCTACCCAGTCTTCCATCTGTCAAAATGTCCAAAATGATTCACAGGAATGTGAAAAGGCAACACTTGACACTAAGCCACATAAAGAGATGTTTAGGCACTTCATCGAGCATGTTTGAATGGGTTCTCTCACAATTATATGCTTCAATCAATTTTACACGGTATTAGAAGGATTGATTTGCATTCAGCAAATTTGGATCAAAGATCACAGCAGAGTTTGACGGAGCCACATCATTTATCCGAACCTGAATAGTATGGTGTTCTGAACAGGAAAGGTACAAACTTCGTTGAAAGTCGGGAGAAACAGAGCACGTGTGTGTGGGCGAGGCTTCAGCTGATCATCTGGCCTGGCAAGACGCAAAGCGGATCAGCACAGTGAGAAATTTTGCAAATGTCTGGATTGTGGAAAAGGAGAAAGTGAGGACCGCAAATGCTTGCAATCAGTGTCGAAGAATGGGGTACTGGAAAAACACAGGCCGTCAGTCAACATCCAATCAGAAGCCCTTCATCAGGAGATTAAATGTCCCAAAAATATGAAACAAGGGGCAAAACAAATAAGAACAGGAAAGAGGTCGTACTTCAAAAGTTAACTGGACTAAAGTTTGAGTCAATTAGACCAGACAGGCTTCATCCCAAAATGTTGAAGAAAGAGGAAGACAATTAGAGACTGTGGATGCGCTGGGAGTCATCTTTCAAGTTATGTGATCTCTGCAAAGTCTCCTGTGGAGTGGAATTCACGTTGGTACCCCACTGTTTTGCTTGTTCAGGAGGCGTTTTATCCGGTCCCACACAACTTCACGAAATACAATGTGGTTGTTGTAAACGTACCAGCATTCATTAAGGATTGTTTAGCAGCTGGAAAGCATAGAGTAGGTTGGTGTTCTGTTACTGGTGGAGGAGCACAAGGATCAGTGACAGCACTGCTGCCTCACAGTGCTAGAGACCAGGGTTCAATTCCAGCCTCACACGATTGCCTACATGAAGTATACACATTCTCAGCGTCTGCGTGGGAGTCCTGCGGTTGGTGCTATTTCTGCACACAGTACAAACATTCACGGTTGAGATGAATTGCCCATTATATCCAGGAATGTACAGGCTAAGTGGATTGGGCATGCTAAATGCAGCATTATAGGGAGAGAGTAGGGCCTCATTGCTGTGACTACTTTGCAGGGATTCTATGATTCAATGCTTGAACCAAATTGTTCCCAACCATTATACATGATCTGGGCATTTGGACCTCTTGTAATTTTACCAAACTTGTTGATGACACCAATTGGATCGGAATGTATATTGTGAGGAGGATGGTGGGAGCCTTCAAGTGAAGTTTGACAGCCTCACGAATGGGTCAGTAAATGGCAGTTTATCCATACCACACGATAGCTCCACAAAGAACTTCAATAATCTGGTTAAATCTGACTTCACTTTCGCAAAATATCTTGAATTTTCGTCATACCCTTGATTTTCTTTCCCCAAGTGCCTTGCTCAACAACTTTATTAAAA